>NW_022610031.1:0-55703 GCF_000309985.2 Brassica rapa
TCAGCATGCTGGCCCTTCCCGTGGACTGTTGGGTGATTTTGTCCCAAGTGGGCTGTCTGTTCAGTACACACAGGACGTCCATGGGTGTCCGCCATGTAAGACCCGATCCCGGCTGCCTAGCTGCGGTCTATGCCTCACGTCGCTCGGTCCACTTCCTGGCTGAACCTCTTAATTTTCGCCCTTTATTAATAATATCCCTAAAGGCGAGGGCTAACTTAGATCTTAGCTAAAGACTTCCCTTGTAAGGCCCGTTCCCGCTCTTTAAGCCCAACATGAACCGCGGCCTTAACATCCGTTCTTATACAATGATTCCGAGTTCCTTTAGGTGACGGTTCGAGTATAACATTCAAGGACAAACAAACATAAGGGGCAAACAGATTGTATATATATAACATAATGAGATCCATACATCATTCATAAGTTCATCTACTAGTTTACACACTTAGTCTATCATAAGTTCACAAGTTGCACAATAGGCTATCAATACTACACGCTTATCAACAAGGACCCATTCACCACACATCTTCCCATGGCCTGAGACTTCACGTACCTTTCCTTTACCACGGTCCAAGTCTGGTCCTGAAACCACATAAATCACATCATGAACACATATGGCCGATAACCTAAGCAACAAGTCTAGAATGGCATGGTTCGGCCCTTAAGAACTAGGATCTGTCCAATTTGGACATACACAGATAAATTCCCAAAAACTAAATAAAATGCATGACAATTCATGATAATTCCCAACTAAGAGATTCCCATAGTCAGATCTCAACGGAACCGACCCGGAATGTGAGATCCGACCATAGATCAGTCCGGCCAATGCCTAGGACTTTATCCCTGGACCGGCCATGGCCTTGGTACAGTGTTCCCTGTCTGAATCAATCCAATAACATCACAACACACTGTAGAACAGGCTATCCAGAAGAAGTAAAGAGAATGGATGCATCTGCCAAGAGAACCGGCCGCAAGGCCGCACGGATCATCCGCAGGCCCGGGGCCGTTCCTTGCAGTCTACACCACTAACCTTAGGCGTTCTCTCCTTCTCCTTCTCCTTGTCTTTTTGTCTGGTATCCATCTTCACGGCCTGGCCTTCCCACACTCAGAACACGCCGGCAAGCCAACACCACCACACACGGTTCTCTTCTCTAACCGCCGGTCTCTCTCTTTCTTTCTTTCTTTTATGAGTTTGGCAGAGCTTTGCCTAAGGAATTTCGTGCCATTTTCTGTGCCAGGGACTCTCTATTTATAGAGAAAGCCAACCCCAACTACCCTGGAGAAATCGACCAAGCAGTTAAAGAGAAAGGGCACAAAACTGCCCCTTTGCACTTTTTCGGGAGTAACCGCCCAACTGCTCTTCCTTTCCTTTGGGCTGTTCGAAAATCAGGCCCATAATCTTTTCCAGAGTCCCTTGCCCAAGGCCAAGACCCCACGGACCCTGGGTGGTTCAGGCCAAGACCCCTCCAGCCCATAACCGCCCATGACCCGGCCAAGCCGGCCCGGACCATAACACTTCACCGAGCTGAGTTGAGCTGGCCACTAGCTGGCCTCAGCTGAGTGAGCTAACCTATCAGATCCAGTGAGCTACCAAGGACCGTATGATCTGGTTTCACACTGTCCCCAGCTGGTTGAGCTTGTACCCGACCTTATCCAGCTGCTAGATTACTCGGCAAGTCTCCTAAGCTTTCTTCCATCCATCCTGGTTAAGGCTCAGCTTCCTGATATCCTTAACCTTCTTATTTGAGCCATGATACGCTTGTCATTAGGCCAAATGACCTGTCTGGTGCGTCTCCTCGCACCATGGCTCGTCCCAACGATCCTACCTAGGATCGGCGATGCTACATCTGTAACACCCCCGAACCCTTCTAGGCATAGGTCAAACCACCGGCCAACAATCAAACAAGAACATGACCGACGGCCCGACCGTCTACCAAGGCTCAGGAGCGCTACAAGATGGGTTAACGGACAATCCAGCCAAAGTTACAAAAAGTGCAATTTGTAACTAGGCCAGGCCGCCCACTAACACGTCCCGTCAGACCAAAGCCTAAGGCTTCTCAACCCGTACTCCAATCTGACGTTGTGTTAGCTCGGACAAGCTAATATCAGAACAACAAGGCAGTTTCACAAAACATTCGCTTTATTTATCTTATATAATATCTGGTTTACAATACACAAAATATTATACAAGTGGTGGCATGCCAAGAAAGCGAAAGTACATACTTATAGTCTGAAAGCGTCTTAAGCAAAAAGATGCAAATCTACACCAGCCAGCCTAGCCTCCCGCGCTTTCTACGAGCTCACTACTGGTCACCTGAAAACAACAACGAGTGAGGAGTGAGTAATCTAGCATTACTCAGCGAGTTACAATCCCCCACTAACAAATACAACCCCTCGCTATCCCACCCCAAACAATCTAAAGCGAGAGGTTCACCTAACAACACAATTTAATAACAATAAGCAATATTCGAAATACGCAGCGGTAAACCATAGCAAGATAACTAGCATTACGCTAATTACTAGCTTATCACCAAACTCAAACTCGATTTAAACCAGGGTTTAACAACCCAAAACACGATATAATATATATAACAAACTCGGGCCCTGGTGACGTTAGGTTCCTCCTTCACTATCGGCAATATCCTATCTCCCTACCACAAAGGCCGGAAGAAGGAACTTTCAACCGACCGCGGCCCACAGTCCTTCGGGTCACCGCGCGACAGCCCACAGTCCTTCGGGTCACTGTCCCATTACACCGTCGTGTAATACTCAGCCATAGTACATGACACCGTTCGTCTGAGTCTTCCCGATCCAGCGAATAAGGGGTTTCCTTGAACCCGCCGGGTACGAGGTCTGAAGGAACACTAACTCACCCCAATATGCCTAGCATTGTGGGTTACACAAATGCTATCGGCCAATATACGATTAATACTAAACCCGGTAAAAATAACACAAGGTTTCAAGTAATAATCACAACACAATCAACCACATTCCAGAATCTAGCATAAAGACTAATTCCAGAATACCTAACTATCCACAACTTAGCGATATCATCTAAGCATTCTGCATTCGCTAACTAACCAATCAACCTAACCATTAGCATGCTACTACGGTTCTCAAGCAATAACTAAGCATGCTATCAACTTAATCAACATAACCTCAATTATTAACTACTCAAACCGTTACTCAGTTAGACCTGGCCTCCTGCCATGATCCAACTTCCAAGTAACGGGACCCTGCATAAAAACAACTCAGCAATCAATTGATTATAACTCACAGTTTTTGGTTGACCGTGGCCTTGACCCCAAACCCGTCTTCTGCGTTCCGAACCCTTTCCCGACCTTCACAAGTAGACCCACTTCTGAACTGATCTTGAGTCGAGCAGAACCTCTCTTAGATGTAGACTCGAATCGAGTAGAATAACTGTTCTCGAAAACTGCCGAAAAGACTCGAAAACGATCGAAACTCGAACTTTCTTTCTCTAGCTTTCTCTCTCACGTTTTTCTCTGAGTTTCAGGTGTGCTGGATGGTTTGAAATGAGCTGGGGTCGTGGGGTTTATATAGGATGCAGCAACCAATCAGAACAAGCCGTGTGGCAGCCCGTGTGTCGCCTCGCATGGCCCCGGACGCATGCGTCGCCGCACCTCGTGCTCCACATGTCTGATGGCATGACCAGGACATCATGCAGAGTGACACCATGCCCTACAGATGTCTGATCCACGGCCTGACCTCATCCAGATTGACACTCAGCGCACACATGTCGCTCAGCATGCTCCGATCGCAGGTTTCGCGGCACCTCGTGCTTCTGGGTGTCAATCAGCATGCTGTGCTCTCCTGGGCTTCAACACCTCCTGCTTCCCTTGCCACATACCATGCAAGGCAGGTTACATCACGTCCTTATCTCATAGATAAGGCCAGCTCGAGCTTCTCGGTCCATTCGACTGATTTCGACCCTTCCGATGAATTTTCGTCCCGCGATCAATCCCGAATATTTTTCTACGCCCGTTCTGATGAGATGAATATTTTTAATAAACTCCAAGTGAATCCTGACCTTGATGGAAAATATTTCTCGAGCCTCCGGCTTCCTCGAAAAATCGATAATACCAAAATTAGGGTTTTCGCCAAACTTCGGGTTTTCCCGTCGTGCTTCGATCCCGTCGTGCTTACTTCCCGTCCTGCTTAACTCCCGTCCTGCTTCCAACTTATAATATCTTCCAAATGATATTCTGGTGATAGCCATTAAGTTTTGCAGAAAACTTAGTGGCTAAGAAATGACGGGTTTCTGAAACGTCGAGCTTCTAAACCATCGTGCTTCCAAAAATGTTATGCTTCCAAAACATCCTTCTGATCAATCTAACACTTTTCTAACCATGGTCCAGCAGCTTATGGTTCACCCATGATCAATTCTTCGACCATCCATTGCCCGCAGTACGACCACTAAATAATAATATATATATTTTTTAAGGGTTTCTACATTCTCCCCCCGTTAACAGAATTCGTCCTCGAATTCTATGGCTCTGAGGGGCCTCCTTCTTTCATTACAACGTCCTCTCGGAATAACTCCGGGTGATCGGTTTTAAATCTCGCTTCATCCTGCCAAGTAACATGAATCCTGTTTTGTCTTCCCCAGAACACTTGTACTTGAGCAATCTCACGCTTTTTGAGCTTCCGAATACGCCGTTCTCCTAATCTGATTGGTCCTTCCGGATACGTAAGGTTTGTCTCCAACTCCTCGATTCTCTCGGGTTCAACAGCACTTGGATCCCGTATATGTTTCCGAAGCATGGAAACATGGAATACTGGATGTAGATGCATATCTGCTGGCAGATCCAATCGGTAAGCTACCTCACCAACTTTCCCGATGATCTGTACGGACCAATGAACCTGACCGCAAGTTTCCCGCCCTTGCCAAATCTGTCCTTCCCTTTCTGTGCAGTAACCTTCAAATAGACCCAATCTCCTATCTCAAAAGTTACTTCTCTTCTTGACTGGTCTGCGTACTTCTTCTGACGGTCTTGAGCCTTCTTCATGTTGGCCTGAATCGTCTCCAGTTTAATCATGGTCTCCTGAACAATAGGTGACCCAAACATTCTTCTTTCGCCCACTTCCGTCCAACACATAGGCGTCTTGCATGGCCTTCCGTATAATGCTTCATAAGGTGACATCCCTATGCTCGAATGATGACTGTTGTTATACGAGAACTCAACCAACGGTAAATGCTTCTCCCAAGTTCCTGCCCAATCGAGAATACACATCCGCAGCATGTCCTCGATGGTCCGAATGGTCCTTTCCGTTTGGCCATCTGTTTCTGGATGGAACGCCGTGCTTCTGTACAGTTTAGTTCCCAAGGCTTCTTGCAGTGCTTCCCAAATGATGCCGTGAACCTTGGATCGCGATCTGAGACGATGTCTGAGGGTACACCATGTAACTTCACGATTTGGTCGATGTACAGCTCGGCCAAAACTTCAACTTTATCAGTGTCCCGCATAGGCAACAAGTGTGTGACCTTGGTTAACCTATCCACAATCACCCATATCGAGTTGTTCGATCTACCTGGAGCAGTAGGTAATCCGGTGATGAAATCCATGGAAATAGAGTCCCATTTCCATTGAGGTATCGGAAGACTCTGCAACAATCCTCCTGGAACTTGATGTTCCACCTTGACTTGTTGACAAGTTGCACACTGAGCAACCCATTGTGCTACTGATCTCTTCATGCCCGGCCAATGATAGTATCTTCTCACGTCTCGGTACATCTTCGAACTTCCAGGATGGATACTGAGTAAAGAATGATGTGCAATCCTTAGTATCTCATCTCTCAGCCCTTGTCCTTTAGGAACCGTGATCCTCCCATTAATTAGCAAGGTTCCGTCCTCCGCCAAGTAGTATCCCGCATTATTTGGCCCGGCTTGTCCTTTGAGTTCTTCAGCAATCTTCAGTAACTTCTCATCCTTAAGTTGTTCTTCTCGAATTCTCTGAATCAAGCTGGCCTGATTCACCGCTTGAAGTCCCAATGGCTCGCTTGTCTGCCCTTCCAAAACGACCAACTTCACTTGTTTCAACTCCTGGTTCAATAGCTCCACTTCTTTCTCTAAATCTGCGTCCAACTTTCTTCGACTTAAGGCGTCCGCAACAACATTCGCTTTACCAGGATGGTAGCGAATCCGTATGTCGTAGTCTGCCACAAACTCCATCCACCTACGCTGGCGCAGGTTGAGATCTGGCTGAGTGAAGAGGTATTTAAGACTTTGGTGGTCCGTGTATACCTCCACTTCTTCCCCGTACAAGTAAGATCTCCAAATTCGCAAAGCGAACACCACGGCCGCTAACTCCAAGTCATGTGTACTGTAGTTATCCTCATGCTTCCGTAGTTGTCGCGAAGCATATGCAATGACTCGCCCATCTTGCATAAGAACACAACCTAACCCAACGCGTGAAGCATCCGTGTAAACCGTGTAAGGTTTACCTTGCTCGGGCAAAGCTAACACAGGTGCGGTCGTGAGAGCTTCCTTCAACTTCTTGAATGCCCTCTCGGTTTCTTCCACCCATAAGAAAGGAACTCCTTTACCGGTAAGTTTAGTTAAAGGCTTTGCAATGGAGGAAAAGTCCTTAACAAACTTCCGATAATAGCCCGCAAGTCCGAGAAAACTCCTCACTTCTGTCACAGTGGTAGGTCGAGGCCATTCTCGTATGGCTTGGACCTTTTCTGGATCAGCAGCCACGCCCTCTCCTGATACTATGTGACCCAGAAATCCTATCTCTCTCTTCCAAAACGAGCACTTGCTGGACTTGGCAAATAGCTTCTGATTCCGTAACCTCTCCATAACCAGTCTCAGATGCTCTTTGTGCTCTTCCTTACTTCTCGAGTACACCAGGATGTCATCAATGAAAATGATCACGAACTTGTCGAGATAGTCGTGAAACACTTCATTCATCAAACGCATGAAAGCCGCAGGCGCGTTTGTGAGACCAAAGGGCATAACTACAAACTCGTACTGCCCATACCTCGTCCGAAACGCCGTCTTCATAATGTCTGACTTGGCAATAGGAATTTGGTGATACCCTGATGCCAAATCAATCTTCGAAAACCAACTAGCTCCCTTTAGTTGGTCTAACAACTCGTCTATCCTCGGAAGAGGATACTTATCTTTTATCGTGATGTTGTTGATACCACGATAATCGATACACAACCTCATGCTTCCATCCTTCTTCTTCACAAATAACACAGGAGCTCCCCAAGGTGAAGAGCTCGACCGGATGAATCCCTTTTCCAATAGATCTTCCAATTGTTTCTTTAGCTCGGCTAATTCCGCAGGTGCCATCCGATATGGTGCCTTAGCTATAGGTTTTGCTTCAGGCTCCAAAGTAATGGTAAAGGGATTACTCCGAGGTGGAGGTAATTCCTTTAGTGGTGCAAAGATATCCTCAAACTCTTGGACCACTTCTATGTCTTCGACCTTAACTTCATCATTAGTGGCTCCTCCACTAACCGATAAGGTCACCAAATATACATCCCCGTCTTGAAACAAATCTTGTACTCTCATCGCTGCTACTAAAGACACGGTCATACTAGGACTGATTCCATAGTATACCATCTCTGGTCGTTTACCTCTGCCGAACAACAACCTTCCCTTTCCACAGTCGATCTGAACTCCGTAGCTCGATAACCAATCCATTCCAAGGATTACCTCGTACCCTTTCAAAGGCACGACTAACAGATCTGCCACAAACTCTTTGCCTTGAATGACCAATGGAACATTCTTGATACACTGATTTGCTTGAAGGGTTCGGTCTGCGGGGGTCAAAACGGCCACGTCTATCCTGTCAACCACAAAACAATCCCAAAACCGGGCAGCTACTTCAGGGGTCACAAAACTATGTGTTGCCCCCGAGTCGAACAATACATGTGTGGGTTTACCAGCAACATGTATGGTTCCTGCCACAGTAATCCAATCAACAATATCTTAATCACAAAAATACTAATCAAAATTCTCACAACCATCAATCATCATCCTAAATTTCTAAACGCGCAACCTAGCGATCAAGCAATCTATACCTAACCAGCATACTAACTAGATTCCAGAAACTAAATTTCCATTCAATAAAAAGAAGAGGTTAAGCACCCACAATACCTGTGATGGGACCGCTTGACGGTCCTGCATTGTCTGGGTTTTCTACACCTAAGGCATAAACTCTACCTCCTAGGTTTTGCTTCTTTGGTGCTGGCTCAATAGCTGGACGGCTAGGAGGAGCTCGGATTGCGAGAGGGGTCGCAGGGATTGGCTTGTTTGGACATGACGATGCATAATGGCCCTTCATACCGCAAGAGAAACAAGTAACATCTTCCATCCTTATAGATGAATAACCCTGCTGGTTACTCCGTTGTCTGTTGGGACAAAACTTAGAAATATGTCCCGGTTGATCACATATGTAACACACCACAGTGTTACCACGATTGTTGGCTTGGCCTCCAAATCCTCGCCCTTTTCCTTTGTAAGATCTTGGACCCTTGTTGAAATTTGGCCTTTCTCCTTGGCTAAACTTGGTGTGTCCACCAGAATGTGGTAAGGTCTTCCTTTCAGCCTCCAATACAGTTTCAACATTAACAGCTTTTTCCACTAGCTCAGATAAGCTGCTAAAGTTGCTTCCAGCTAAACGACTTCCAAGCTCCGGCTTCAATCCGTACATAAAGTTACGGATCATAGTTGCTTCATCTTCACGCCCATCAAAGACATGTCGCCTCAACCTTGTGAACTCAGATTCGTAACTCCTCACTGGCCTATCTCCTTGAACAAGGTTCATGAACTGGCGCTCCAATCGATGCTTTGCTTCTGGAGGAAAGTATTTCCTCTCAAACTCTCCCTTGAACGACTCCCATGATGTGATGTTGTGTCCACGCTGTCTGTCTATGCTGTCCCACCATCCTGTGGCGTCGCCTTCCAAGTAGTACACAGCGATCTTCTTCTTATACTCCTCCGGGCACTCCATGGCTTCAAAATTCTTCTCCATCATAGTAATCCACTTGTCGGCCTCAATAGGATCGGATCCTCCTTTGAACTTGTAGGATCCAATGTTCTTCATGGTAGATAATAGCTTGGAAACTTCAGGGGGTTGAGTACGCCTGCCTTGGTTACCAAGTGCCTCGGTCATCACGTCATGTAAAAGCTTCAAGGTGTTTTCGGTTCCATGATCTTGTGGTCTTTCGGTGGCACGGTTCTGATCTGGCCTTGGGTTTGATTGAGCGGATTGATCATGTTGATGTCTCTGGTCCCAATTACGACTTGGGCCAATACTCGCCATACTGTCTTCTCTCACTCTAGTCATGTTACCGTAAACAGGAAAAGATCTTGTTCTCTGCAGAGGGCTCCTATCGTGTCCAAACATCTCACTAATGCCATTTCCATTATCCTGATCTGATCTGTGACCCAATCCTCCGCCTGTCCAATCCATACCCTCTCCCCATATCCGACCTCGTCCATCATCACCTGTCCCGCGATTAGCCATCTGCACACAATAAAAAGGGTAAGTCATATTCCTACCACGGGAAGCGGCTGGTTTCCTAATCATCTTTTTGCGACTCCTTTGACTCGATAAAACCGTTAAAAAAACACTTGTGTCACGCATGGACGAAACCATGCTCTGATACCACCTCTGTAACACCCCCGAACCGTTCTAGGCATAGGTCAAACCACCGGCCAACAATCAAACAAGAACATGACCGACGGCCCGACCGTCTACCAAGGCTCAGGAGCGCTACAAGACGGGTTAACGGACAATCCAGCCAAAGTTACAAAAAGTGCAATTTGTAACTAGGCCAGGCCGCCCACTAACACGTCCCGTCAGACCAAAGCCTAAGGCTTCTCAACCCGTACTCCAATCTGACGTTGTGTTAGCTCGGACAAGCTAATATCAGAACAACAAGGCAGTTTCACAAAACATTCGCTTTATTTATCTTATATAATATCTGGTTTACAATACACAAAATATTATACAAGTGGTGGCATGCCAAGAAAGCGAAAGTACATACTTATAGTCTGAAAGCGTCTTAAGCAAAAAGATGCAAATCTACACCAGCCAGCCTAGCCTCCCGCGCTTTCTACGAGCTCACTACTGGTCACCTGAAAACAACAACGAGTGAGGAGTGAGTAATCTAGCATTACTCAGCGAGTTACAATCCCCCACTAACAAATACAACCCCTCGCTATCCCACCCCAAACAATCTAAAGCGAGAGGTTCACCTAACAACACAATTTAATAACAATAAGCAATATTCGAAATACGCAGCGGTAAACCATAGCAAGATAACTAGCATTACGCTAATTACTAGCTTATCACCAAACTCAAACTCGATTTAAACCAGGGTTTAACAACCCAAAACACGATATAATATATATAACAAACTCGGGCCCTGGTGACGTTAGGTTCCTCCTTCACTATCGGCAATATCCTATCTCCCTACCACAAAGGCCGGAAGAAGGAACTTTCAACCGACCGCGGCCCACAGTCCTTCGGGTCACCGCGCGACAGCCCACAGTCCTTCGGGTCACTGTCCCATTACACCGTCGTGTAATACTCAGCCATAGTACATGACACCGTTCGTCTGAGTCTTCCCGATCCAGCGAATAAGGGGTTTCCTTGAACCCGCCGGGTACGAGGTCTGAAGGAACACTAACTCACCCCAATATGCCTAGCATTGTGGGTTACACAAATGCTATCGGCCAATATACGATTAATACTAAACCCGGTAAAAATAACACAAGGTTTCAAGTAATAATCACAACACAATCAACCACATTCCAGAATCTAGCATAAAGACTAATTCCAGAATACCTAACTATCCACAACTTAGCGATATCATCTAAGCATTCTGCATTCGCTAACTAACCAATCAACCTAACCATTAGCATGCTACTACGGTTCTCAAGCAATAACTAAGCATGCTATCAACTTAATCAACATAACCTCAATTATTAACTACTCAAACCGTTACTCAGTTAGACCTGGCCTCCTGCCGTGATCCAACTTCCAAGTAACGGGACCCTGCATAAAAACAACTCAGCAATCAATTGATTATAACTCACAGCTTTTGGTTGACCGTGGCCTTGACCCCGAATCCGTCTTCTGCGTTCCGAACCCTTTCTTGACCTTCACAAGTATACCCACTTCTGAACTGATCTTGAGTCGAGCAGAACCTCTCATAGATGTAGACTCGAATCGAGTAGAACAACTGTTCTCGAAAACTGCCGAAAAGACTCGAAAATGATCGAAACTCGAACTTTCTTTCTCTAGCTTTCTCTCTCACGTTTTTCTCTGAGTTTCAGGTGTGCTGGATGGTTTGAAATGAGCTGGGGTCGTGGGGTTTATATAGGATGCAGCAACCAATCAGAAACAAGCCGTGTGGCAGCCCGTGTGTCGCCTCGCATGGCTCCGGACGCATGCGTCGCGGCACCTCGTGCTCCACATGTCTGATGGCATGACCAGGACATCATGCAGAGTGACACCATGCCCTCCAGATGTCTGATCCACGGCCTGACCTCATCCAGATTGACACTCAGCGCACACATGTCGCTCAGCATGCTCCGATCGCAGGTTTCGCGGCACCTCGTGCTTCTGGGTGTCAATCAGCATGCTGTGCTCTCCTGGGCTTCAACACCTCCTGCTTCCCTTGCCACATACCATGCCAGGCAGGTTACATCACGTCCTTATCTCATAGATAAGGCCAGCTCGAGCTTCTCGGTCCATTCGACTGATTTCGACCCTTCCGATGAATTTTCGTCCCGCGATCAATCCCGAATATTTTTCTACGCCCGTTCTGATGAGATGAATATTTTTAATAAACTCCAAGTGAATCCTGACCTTGATGGAAAATATTTCTCGAGCCTCCGGCTTCCTCGAAAAATCGATAATACCAAAATTAGGGTTTTCGCCAAACTTCGGGTTTTCCCGTCGTGCTTACTTCCCGTCGTGCTTAACTCCCGTCCTGCTTCCAACTTATAATATCTTCCAAATGATATTCTGGTGATAGCCATTAAGTTTTGCAGAAAACTTAGTGGCTAAGAAATGACGGGTTTCTGAAACGTCGAGCTTCTAAACCGTCGTGCTTCCAAAAATGTTATGCTTCCAAAACATCCTTCTGATCAATCTAACACTTTTCTAACCATGGTCCAGCAGCTTATGGTTCACCCATGATCAATTCTTCGACCATCCATTGCCCGCGGTACGACCTCTAAATAATAATATTTTTTTTTAAGGGTTTCTACGACATCCCTAGTCATTAATAGCCTAGATCCTTTCAACAGATACGCAGTGGATTATTTTGTAGTTAACCATTGGTCTAAAACCAATCTAACACTTGGCTGGTCGAGTCACCTTAGCCTTGGTCAGTTTACTCAACTACCAATTAGCTTAAAGGTCAATCCTAAACCCAAACCAAGCCATACAATTCTGAGGTTCCATTCCCCTAAACCATTCTATCTATATCTACATAAGTAAATGCTAGATCATACCTTTGCCACATCTACGGGCTTATTAGCTCATTGGTCCTCCATTGACTCGAATTTCTCTTGCTTGACAGCTGGACCACGATCACTCAAGGATCTTACTTAAGGTCCTTATCTTGATTCCTGCATCAAACAACTCCCCTAGGTACTTAGTCATTCAACCAACCATCCCCACAGACATAAGTAATCTTTGAGAAGTCTTTGAAAGGATTAGGGTTTGCATCTGGCCTTTCTCGGCTCATGCACACTCAAACATCCCCTTGCCATATAGGCAATAGTACCCAATCCATATTCTGGACTGACAAATCTCATTAGATCCTAAGTCAATCAACCAACCATCCTCACATGACTTGGAACTGATGAGTCATCATCTGGCCTGACCGGCTTTGGGACTTAACCCAAACAACATATATGATTTGCTCATACCAAACGATGCATTCCTTAATCAGATTAGTTCCGACACCTTGAACCATCATTCAGAGGTCAGGTCGTCCATACTCAACCATGATCAGATCTTACACGGCCTTCCTTGAACAATCACACTTAGGCTCAGTATCTATGGTCTACGACTCATAGTACTAGCCATACACTTCGTCATGACTCTTAGCCAATCTCGAAGCTATCAACACCAAGGTTTATATCTAGAAGCATCACATCAATACTCTTACTCCAGCAACGTGACTATCCATACTAGTGCTCGGCCATCGAACGATCGTCATGAAACATGATCCGACCACCAGACTTGATAAGCCATCGTCTACTTAGCAGGTACTGATATAACCGGCCTTCCATTGCCATCATGTGGGTCTACGCCCTACATAATGCATATGGCGCCTATCCTACTCACCAACCCAAGGTTTATTGTAAGATATCCCACTTAGCCTTTGCGGCTAAAGCCGTCCAACCATAGCCGGATCATCCATAGTGTCGTCTAACCGTCTGGTTAAGATCTAGGTGCGATCGACCAGTTATAAGTCGGGCCCAAAGGCTCACGGACCTTCTTACCTGATCCGACCCAAAGCCTGGATCCATACCAGAGAGTAAGGCCCAAGACCAAACCGGATTGCCTTGCAACCAATCAGACCTTGCGACACAACACTTCGGTTAAACTAACCGTCCGTCCGTTCGACTATGCAGCCGCGGACTGTCCCCTTGGTTCGGCCTAAGCCTTGAACCAATGGCACCGTTTGGAACTCACACCCTTTGGGAACTAGTACACTTTGGACAACTCGTGCCCTTGGCAACTCATGACCCTTGGCATCTCGCACCCATTCAGATGCTCCAACCGTTCGACTTAACAGTCCATATGGCTGTCTGGTCCGTGCGTGTGTCCGCCTATGGCCAAAGACCATGCCTTAACTTACACAATGCATGAACATTGTGACTGTTCACTGAAGGGTTGAAACCGTTCAGAACAGAACCCCCCTATCCAATCGGATCACCTGAGGCCGGTTTAGACCATGCCGCGCCTAACCCAACGGTTATGGACCGCGACTTCATTACTCAACCAGAACCAATGTTATAACAAATCCCAACACATCAACAAGGCCAAGCCAATTACAGAAGGAGTAGCAGAAGAATTGGATGAAAGAAACAATAAGAAGAATAGGACACAATCCAAACGCCCATGGCTAGACCCCGGTTCAGACTGTCCGATTGTCTTAGCCGATTGAGTCGGTGGTTACCCGACTGACCCTATAGACTGAACCCACGGCTTTCGATCCTTCTCCAGACCCTTCTCTACGCTTGGGTATTCATCAACACACCGGCCTCCTCTCCCTAAACCGTTCTCCTTGCCGGAGATACAAAACCACCAGACCGCCCTTTTTCGGCCGATCTCTTGGCCAGAACTCTCTCTCTCTCTCTCTCTCTCTCTACGTTTTTCCATGAGTATTTTACTCTGGAATTGGATAGAAATCGACCAGAGAGCCCCATATGTATATAAAACGAGGGGTAAGTTTGCCCCACGAACAGGTAGACTTGCTAGCGAATGGGCACACCATCGGCCAAGGTTGTCCCTTTTTACGGCCACTTCCATCCCTTCGCCCTTCGATTGGGTTTGGGGTCGGTCATAAGCCCAACCCACGCCCCAAGCCTCCTGACTTAGCCCACGGCCTTCCCAAAGACCCAACAGCCCATGGCCTCATGGCCGGACCTCACAGCCGGCCCTGACCCGGACCGGACCATCGCCTAAAGCCCGAACAGTCCGTCTAGCTGAGGTGAGCTGACTCTCAGCTGCCTCAGCTGGGTGAGCTAGTTGTCCAGATAGTGGAGCTGACTTATAGGACTGAGCTGGAGTGAACCAAACCTAGCTTCATTGAGCTGGCCGAGCTACTTTACTTCGTCCAGTTACCGTCTTACTCGTCCTAGCTGTCTCTTAGCTTGTTATATAGGTTAAGTCTAAGTTTCCTTATGTCCTTAACCATCTTTCTCGACCATGGAACGCTGGCCTTGATGTCCTAAGACTGGCTTGTACGTTTCCTCGAACCATGGCCGTCCCGACAATCCGTTCCAGGATTGGGGGCGTGACAAGTCCCCCACTTGTAATGGATTCGGCTCGAATCCGTGATGATTATACCTTGTCCCAAGACAAATATTCCAAACAAAATTATTCTAGTCTTGATCAGAGAATAGAACAAGCTTGATTAAAACCACCGAATCACCACTTCGTTGATCAATTTTCCTTTGACCATCGTTGTACAAGTCTCCCCCAACTTGATAAGGATTTAACCACAAAAATCCTATCAAGTGGTCCTTTCTGGTTTCGCTGATGGCACCCTTACTTGTCTACTTTGACCACAGTCGAGGGTCCATCAAGCACCCATTCAAGTGATACTTGAAAATCCATCCAAAGACATTCCTTGTGTCACTGGCTGAAATCTCCAGGTTGCGGTCCTAGTATCCAACAAGTCTATGTCTTTCCTTTGAATAGCATCTCTTCAGATTTTATTCTTTCTCTGATCATAGTCCAAGACTAGATCATAATCAGTCCCTAGGAACAGGCGCATACTCGAGCCTTAGTAGATTTGGCAATCCCCAACCACTCGATGTACCAGTCAAGTCCTCACGAACTTGTTCTAATCTTTAGGCTGCTATCCTACAACGAGTCCTAACAGATTATTGTGGTTCTTTTGTCCTTCATGGACAATAAGGCTCATAACCTCAGCACAACGTACTGGGATCATCCCCTTAACCGCCACAACCCTTTCAGGCTTGGCCACATTGCGATCTTTGTCCTCCAGACTAAAAACGCCTCAGACTTGATTCTTTCTATCCTTCACTGGACTTTGTCATAATTCGATCCTGGTCCTTCCTTGGACTCGATCGTACTCTGGTTCTGGTCCACTCAGGGACTCGACCGTTTCACCCCGACCATAGGTCCATCTCCGAAGGTCGTGGGCTGATCCTCGTCCTTTTTTTTTGGACTTGATCATTCTCAACCTTAGGTCAAACTCCGACTTGGTTGTACCTGCGACCATGGTCCTCTCTCGACGTGGTCAACTTCGGCTCTGCCATCTCAGTCGGAGCCGAAAGAAACAGACTCTAGGACAGTGGTGCTGTCCCTGGTTCCAGTTCAATCATAAATGGATCCGACCTACCAGAGGGGAGACTCTGTAGCGAACGGAACACATCTGGGAACTCAGACACCAAGTGGGTCCTCAAACAGATCTTTAGATCACCAGAATTTGCCGCGCTCCATAGTGGTAATTGTGGTAAAAAAAATACTTCACAATCCCGTCTAAGCATCTGATCCACACGGAATGCTGACACCACTACTTTCCTTAAAGCCGGACTCAGACAATGGATCTCGATACCAACGAGATCCCAGACAGATCAACAGAATTGCCGTGCTCCGTAGTGGTAGTTGTGGTCAAAAATACTTCACAACCTGTCTAAGCATCCAATTCACTTGGACTACTGACACCCCTACTTTCCTAAGAGCCAGACTCAGACTCAGACTTTGGTACTGGATCGGGTGAGCTCCAGTCTCCAATTGCACACGAACTTTGTGGCAATCGAGAGTGGTCCGATACTTTCCCAACCAGATTCATGCCTAGGATCATCTCGTGATTCTGTAGGCGCGTGGATATTTTTTCTCGATCAGATCTACAGGCAGATTTCTCTCTGGATCCACACCGGGATATTTTTCATGAGCCGTAGTGAATGCATAATTTGCCCACGGATGCCTCACTAGTCCGAATAATCCCCAGAACTCAGACAGAACAGACTCTTTCCGACCAGTCCCGGACTCACAAACTATGTGTAGCTCTGTGTCGAAAAGTACGTGTGTTTCCACACCACAAATCCACTTGTGGAAACTATCTCAGTGCATGACCACACCACAAAGAACGTCCCCATAACATCCCTCATGGGATTGCCAATAACTTCAATACTTCCAGTTCCAGTGGATACCTAGATGAGTAAGATCTCGGTTTGACCACACACTTGGAAACGTCCCGTACCATTATCCAAGGCGTCTTACTTTTGCGAATGCCTCACACCATTCACAGAGCAATTTTAATATACCCTCAATCCCCATTATACTACAGTAGTTAAGATCATGTTCTTACATTGATTGGAACGAACATCATGAGTTTCCTCTACATAAGTAAATGCTAGATCATACCTTTGCCACATCTACGGAGCTTATTAGCTCATTGGCCCTCCATTGACTCGAATTGCTCTTGCTTGACAGCTGGACCACGATCACTCAATGATCTTACTTAAGGTCCTTATCTTGATTCCTGCATCAAACAACTCCCCTAGGTACTTAGTCATTCAACCAACCATCCCCACAGACATAAGTAATCTTTGAGAAGTCTTTGAAAGGATAAGGGTTTGCATCTGGCCTTTCTCGGCTCATGCACACTCAAACATCCCCTTGCCATATAGGCAATAGTACCCAATCCATATTCTGGACTGACAAATCTCATTAGATCCTAAGTCAATCAACCAACCATCCTCACATGACTTGGAACTGATGAGTCATCATCTGGCCTGACCGGCTTTGGGACTTAACCCAAACAACATATATGATTTGTTCATACCAAACGATGCATTCCTTAATCAGATTAGTTCCGACACCTTGAACCATCATTCAGAGGTCAGGTCGTCCATACTCAACCATGATCAGATCTTACACGGCCTTCCTTGAACAATCACACTTAGGCTCAGTATCTATGGTCTACGACACATAGTACTAGCCATACACTTCATCATGACTCTTAGCCAATCTCGAAACTATCAACACCAAGGTTGATATCTAGAAGCATCACATCAATACTCTTACTCCAGCAACCTGAATATCCATACTAGTGCTCGGCCATCGAACCATCGTCATGAAACATGATCCGACAGCCAGACTTGATAAGCCATCGTCTACTTAGCAGGTACTGATATAACCGGCCTTCCATTGCCATCATGTGGGTCTACGCCCTACATAATGCATATGGCGCCTATCCTACTCACCAACCCAAGGTTTATTGTAAGATATCCCACTTAGCCTTTGCGGCTAAAGCCATCCAACCATACCCGGATCATCCATAGTCCCGTCTAACCGCATGGTTAAGATCTAAGTGCGATCGACCAGTTATAAGTCTGGACCAAAGGCTCACAGACCTTCTTACCTGATCCGACCCAAAGCCTGGATCAATACCAGAGAGTAAGGCCCAAGACCAAACCGGATTGCCTTGCAACCATTCAGACCTTGCGACACAACACTCCGGTTAAACTAACCGTCCGCCGTTCAACTATGCAGCCGCGGACTGTCCACCTGGTTCGGCCTAAGCCTTGAACCAATGGCACCGTTTGGAACTCACACCCTTTGGGAACTAGTACCCTTTGGACACTCGTGCCTCTTGGCAACTCATGACCCTTGGCATCTCGCACCCATTCAGATGCTCCAACCGTTCGACCTAACCGTCCGTATGGACTGTCTGGTCCGTGCGTGTGTCCAGCCTATGGCCAAAGGACCACGCCTTAACCTACACAAGTCATGAACCATTGTGACTGTTCAGGGAAGGGTTGCAACCGTTCAGAACAGAACTGAACCGCCCCTATCCAATCGGATCACCTGAGGCCGGTTTAGACCATGTGCGTGCCTAACTCGTCGGTTATGGACCGCGACCGCATTACTCAACCAGAACCACGGTTATAACCAATCCCAACACATCAACAAGGCCACGCCAATGTACAGAAGGAGTAGAAGAAGAATTGGATGAAAAGAATAAGAAGAATAGGACACAATCCAAACGCCCATGGCTAGACCGGTTCAGACTGTCCGATTGTTTTAGCCGATGAGTCGGTGGTTACCCACTGACCCTATCAGACTGAACCACGGCTTTCGAGTCCTTCTCCAGACCCTTCTCTACGCCTTGGGTATTCATAACACACGGCCTCCTCTCTCCTAAACCGTTCTCCTTGCCGGAGATACAAAAACACCACGACCGGCCCTTTTCCGGCCGATCTCTTGGCCAGAACTCTCTCTCTCTCTCTCTCTCTACGTTTTTCCATGAGTATTTTACTCTGGAATTGGATAATGAAATCGACCAGAGAGCCCCCATATTTATAGAAAACGAGGGGGTAAGTCTTGCCCACGAACAGGCACGACTTGCTAGCGAATGGGCACCATCGGCCAAGGGTTGTCCCCTTTCGGCCACTTGCATCCCTTCGCCCTTTCTGATTGGGTTTGGGGTCAGTCATAAGCCCAACCCACGCCCCAAGCCTCCTGGACTTAGCCCACGGCCTTGCCCAAAGACCCAACAGCCCATGGCCTCATGGCCGGACCTCACAACCTGTCACTGACCCGGACCCGGACCATCGGCCTAAATCCCGAACAGTCCGTCTAGCTGAGGTGAGCTGACTCTCAGCTGCCTCAGCTGGGTGAGATAGTAGTCCAGCTAGTGGAGCTGACTTAGTAGGGACTGAGCTGGAGTGAACTAAACCTAGCTTAATTGAGCTGGCCGAGCTACTCGTCCACTTCGTCAAGTTACCGTCTTACTCGTCCTAGTTGTCTCTTAGCTTGTATAAGGTTAAGTCTAAGTTTCCTTATGTCCTTAACCTTCTTTCTCGACCATGGAACGCTTGCCTTGATGTCCTAAGACTGGCTTGTACGTTTCCTCGAACCATGGCCGTCCCGAAATCCTTTCCAGGATTGGGGTCCGTGACACGCCAGCACACACAGGACGTCCGTGGCTGTTTGTGGCTGTCTATCCAAACGCCCATGGCTAGACCGGTTCGGACTGTCCGATTGTTTTAGCCGATGAGTCGGTGGTTACCCCACTGACCCTATCATACTGAACCACGGCTTTCGAGTCCTTCTCCAGACCCTTCTCTACGCCTTGGGTATTCATAACACACGGCCTCCTCTCTCCTAAACCGTTCTCCTTGCCGGAGATACAAAACCACCACGACCGGCCCTTTTCCGGCCGATCTCTTGGCCAGACTCTCTCTCTCTCTCTCTCTCTCTCTACGTTTTCCATGGATAATGAAATCTACCAGAGAGCCCCCATATTTATAGAAAACGAGGGGGTAAGTCTTGCCCCACGAACAGGCACAACTTGCTAGCGAATGGGCACCATCGGCCAAGGGTTGTCCCCTTTCGGCCACTTGCATCCCTTCGCCCTTTCTGATTGGGTTTGGGGTCGGTCATAAGCCCAACCCACGCCCCAAGCCTCCTGGACTTAGCCCACGGCCTTGCCCAAAGACCCAACATCCCATGGCCTCATGGCCGGACCTCACAGCCTGTCACTGACCCGGACCCGGACCATCGGCCTAAATCCCGAACAGTCCGTCTAGCTGAGGTGAGCTGACTCTCAGCTGCCTCAGTTGGGTGAGATAGTAGTCCAGCTAGTGGAGCTGACTTAGTAGGGACTGAGCTGGAGTGAACTAAACCTAGCTTCATTGAGCTGGCCGAGCTACTCGTCCACTTCGTCAAGTTACCGTCTTACTCGTCCTAGCTGTCTCTTATCTTGTATAAGGTTAAGTCTAAGTTTCCTTATGTCCTTAACCTTCTTTCTCGACCATGGAACGCTTGCCTTGATGTCCTAGACTGGCTTGTACGTTTCCTCGAACCATGGCCGTCCCGAAAATCCTTTCCAGGATTGGGGGCGTGACACGCCAGCACACACAGACAAAATCCGTGGCTGTTTGTGGCTGTCTGTCAGCACACACAGGACATCCGTGTGTGTCCGTGTGTGTCTGTCAGCACACACAGGATGTTCGTGGATGTCGGTAAGCATACACAGGATGTCCGTGGCTGTACGTGTGTGTCCGTCAGCACACACAGGACGTCTGTGGCTGTCCATCAGTTCACATATCAGCACGTTGGTCCTTGGACTCTGCACGCTGGCCCTTCCCGTGACTGTTTGGGTGATTTTGGCCCACGTGGGCTATCTGTTCAGTACACACAGGACGTCGTGGGTGTCCGCCAGCACACACAGGACGTCCGTGGCGGTCCGTGTGTGTCCGTCAGCACACACAGGACGTCCATGGCTGTCCATCAGTATACATATCAGCACGCTGGTCCTTGGACTCAGTACGCTGGCCCTTCCCGTGGACTGTTTGGATGATTTTGACCCACGTGGGCTGTCTGTTCAGTACACACAGGACGTCTGTGGGAGTCCGTCAGCACACACAGGACATCCGTGTGTGTCCGTCAGCACACACAGGACGTTCGTTGCTGTGCGTGTGTGTCCGTGTGTGTCTGTCAGCACACACATGACGTCTGTGGCTGTCCATCAGTACACATATCAGCACGTTGGTCCTTTGACTCCGCACGCTGACCCTTCCTGTGGACTGTTCAGGTAATTTGGCCCTCGTGGGCTGTCTGTTCAGTACACACAGGACGTCCGTGGGTGTCCGCCAGCACACACAGGACGTCTGTGGCTGTTTGTAGCTGTCCGTCAGCACACACAGGACGTCTGTGTGTGTCTGTCAGCACACACAGAACGTCCGTGGGTGTCCGTCAGCACACACAGGACGTCAGTGGGTGTTCGTCAGCACACACAGGACATCCGTGTCTGTCCGTGTCTGTCCGTCAGCACACACAGGACATTCGTGGCTGTACGTGTATGGACGTGTGTGTCCGTCAGCACACACATGACGTCCGTGGCTGTCCATCAGTACACATATAAGCACGTTGGTCCTTGGACTCCGCACGCTGACCCTTCTTGTTGACTGTTCGGGTGAATTTGGCCCTCGTGGGCTGTCTGTTCAGTACACACAGGACGTCCGTGGGTGTCCGCCAGCACACACAGGACGTCTGTGGCTGTCCGTGTGTGTCCATTTGTGTCCGTCAACACACACAGGACGTCCGTGGCTGTCCGTCAGTACACATATCAGCACGTTGGTCCTTGGACTCAGCATGCTGGCCCTTCCCGTGGACTGTTTGGGTGATTTTGTCCCAAATGGGCTGTCTGTTCAGTACACACAGTACGTCCATGGATATCCGCCAGCACACACAGGACGTCGTGGGCTGTTTGTGGCTGTATGTTGATGGCAAGACCCGACATCTGTTTGAACTGATCCAGAATGGAGAGTACACCAGCCACTGAACGGGGAGAACCTTCGGCAAATATAAGCAGATCATCCGCGAAACAAAGGTGTGTCAATCTGAGGCGCGAACAGCGGTGATGATATCCAAACTGGTTTTCCTCGGCACCTCGATTCAGCATATGACCCAGAACATTCATAGCAATAACAAATAAGTAGGGTTAAAGCGATGAAAGTATAGCTGTGCTCCAGTTTTTCGAGTCAAAGTTCTATGGTGAAGAGCCCGGTCAAGGTGACCCTATGAAAGTCAAGAGGTAATGAAGACCTATAAGATCTCCCACATTCCGGCTGGCTTCATGCCGAAAGTATGGACTATTTTGTTTGATATGATTGACCCTGTTTGGTAAAAGAAAGTTCGTGCTATCGGTCATTCACGCAATGAACAGTCTAAGCTCAAATTTCACCGATTTAGTTTACCCCATAACCTGAAGCATCCGAGCCAGCAGGAGAAGCACAAGCAGGTATTTATTACTCGCAAGGGCAGGGAAGTCAAAGCAAAGACGACGAAACCGGTAGCCGAACCACCCCCTTTTTGGTTAAAGCGGACTCATCAAAGGAATCCCCAGCAAGAGGCTCTCCATCCGAAAGAACTGCTTAAACTGGCATCTCCAGGTCGAGTACCAAGATCGGAAGAAAGAAGAGGTGAGGCGTTCCTCGAGCTTACCCGAAGAGAAAAGACAGAAGTCTAAGGGAAGGCACCTATTAGCTTTAGTAGCCCCTTACGGAATGAAAGGAAGGTGCCAAGCCGAAGTGTACAAATCTCATAGGTCTATATCTGCTCAGTCTCTGTTAGCAGCTTCAGTAGGATTCTGGTCTTTTCTTTCCTGCGAGTGTTGAAGTGGGGAAGTCCGGATCAATCCGTCGAAAAAGACGCCATCTCAGTCTAAATGGAAGTAGACCAAGTAGTTTCATAGGAAGAAATGTGAAAGTAGGGGCTGCTAAGCGCCCAGACCCATTGGAGGTGAGGTGAGATAGTCAATGAATGGGGTGGTAGATTCTGGCGCAGTGTCAATTGAGAAAGCGATTGTGACTCTGACCTTCTTATCGGCTGCTGGTCTTGAAGTCTCGCTAACTACTTGGATACCTCCTCTCATTCCTCGGAACGAAAAAGCGAGAGTACATTCTCCTTTTTAGTGCATTTCAGCTGCGTCAGCAGTTTATTCTTTCTTATTCCCTTTCCTGTGTTCATTTTTCAAGTGGTGGATAGGATGAACTTACTGGCCTAAGGTCCTTCTCTTCTCTTTCTTATTAGTAATCTTGTTCAAGTGAGAGGTCCAACGGAACTCGACTGAAAGGAGAGGGACTGACATCTTCTTTTCATTTCTTTCATATCTCCCTTGATTCTGTTTCAGTTTGAAGTAATAGGGAGGAGGCTTGTAGACCTTACAATTGTCTTTGTTAAATACTTATGACCGACTGACTTGAATCTGCTTGCCATTGGTCCTTATCTTTAAGATAATGGTAAGAGTGGTAATGTAGGGCTAGGGGTATAGAATGGAGAGCCTTTGTAGGCCGATAGGTTGATTGAGTCAGTACACCTGACGTATGCTTAAAGAAAAAGAATGAGATTCAGCTCTGATCACCACCACCGGATGCATTTTTCTTGATCTTCTCGGACTCCAGTAAAGTTTATGCGTTGGGCCTAGAAAGCGGTAAACGTCAGCAATGAGTGCTTCGATTGTATTAAATTCTTCTTCTCGATTGGGGAAAGTCCGTTCCATGCTAAGACGCACCAGATCTATGATCTCTATTTTCTACAGAATCGTCTAGCGAGAAAACTCTTTCACTAATCTTTCTTCTTGGCACTTTCGGTCTTCTGCAGAATAGTAGCATTGCATCGTCAATTCAGAATTGATGTGGAGAGCTTGTTCAAAGAACTCGAGTCAACACGCTACTCTGGACCTGGCTCTCTTCTTCATACTTACTGCACGCAGGATAAGATCTACTTGTCCTCCTCCCTTCCCTTTACCTTTAAATGAAAGCTTTCACCCTCTCCTTTTAGTCGAGTAAGAAATACCTCGGGAGATATCGATCTTGCTTCAAGCATGCAATCTTCTTCACTAGTAGGAGAAAGAATCTACATATTCAAGTACAGGTGATTCAATAGCAGCAGACCTCGGTGGAGAGAGGTCTTACTAGCCTTCCCGCACGACTGAGCACAAGAAATGTGTTTTGGTTGTGTTGCCAAAGGAGGCACCACAGTAGTTGGTTTAGGCCACAATAAATGACTACCTTAAAGGGGGAGTAATTGGGTATGATGCCTCCTATTCAAGGAGAAATCCGGTGTTCGTCACACTGGACGCCAACCATCGGACCTGGTTCGTTAGAAGCTCCTGGTGGCCTGAGAGGAAAGAGAATTTCGCCCGAGGAACGCCTTTGGAGGAACCCCTGACTTGTCAAACCTGGTACTAGAAACTTTATTGTCTCTTCTTCACTGATCTGTTAAGATAGCTACTTAATTGAGACGTGGATTAGGATTAATCAAGGGGGGTCAAACCTTCTATTATTAGGGTGGGTTCGTCCCGACTATCTTAACCTATATGGTCTTTATTGACAGCGAAAGCTTTGTATGACTGTTCCGGTAGAGTAATGGGGATAAGGGCGAACTATCTCTTCTCTTCTGTTCGTTGCAATGGAACTGAACGTTCCAAGTGCATCCAGCAGGAATCGAACCTACTTTCCTCTTTATTAGGTTGGGCGCTTTAACCATTCAGCCATGGATGCAAGCGAGTGAACTAGGTTTTGGTATTCCTTCTCGAGCTTCAATTTCTTCCGTTATAGGAGATTCGAGAAAAGATGGAATAGGAAGACGTGTTTCCAGAACAAACAAGATACGGGTTGAGAAGGGGAAGTTAGCAAAGTTAGACAAGATTGGAATGGGCATAGGAACATGTATTGATGTACCAGATCGGCTAATGCTCCCAGGTTGATGCGATGTATTCCACCAGTTGACTGAAGACTTTATTATTGGTATATCGATCGGTCCAGCACGAATTGAAATAGAAGCCGGTTCGACAGGAAGCTTTTGAAAACGCAGTGCACCCAGGTAAATAAGAAACGAGATGAATACAGAGGTCAAACGAGCATCCCACACCCAAAAGGTCCCCCACATTGGTCTTCCCCGAAACCCCCCAGTAACTAAGGTAAACAACGTAAAAAAAGCACCCATTTCTATACCGGTTCCGGAAGAGCGAAGATAAAGGGGATGTTTTGTTAATAGGAACAAGAAAGTGTTTATAGCCGTGGCGATATAAACAATAATACTCATCCGAGCCGCAGGAACATGTACATAGAGAATACGAGAATTTCCACCTTGTTGAAGATCTAGTGGTGCTACCCCAAGACTTAAATGAATAGCCATCGCTGTTAAGAACAACCAAGACCCAATGAGAATTTGCGCGTAGCTTCTGGTCTTTGACATCAAAAAAGAAGGTTGTAATAACGGAACGGACATGTGCAAATTTTGTCCTAGCTAGTGGAACAAGAAAGACATGGATCTATAATACGCAATCAAAGGATTTCCCCCAACGAATACCCTGCTTTGTTTGTTTTCGCTCTGCTTGTGCGTGGCACTCCTTGCTGGCGTAGCGGCGCATAGCGAAAAAAATAAAAAAGGAAACTCACCACCAAAAGAAAAAGGTAGGTTAACTAACGAAACTAAAAACTACATTTGAATTCTTGCTCACCGATAATCCTTTAGAAAAAATCTTATACAACTGTATAGAGGATTATTGGTATAGCTGTCCACTAGCCGAAAATCGGACACCAAATTATTGTGGACTGAATGAAGTAATTGCATAGCTGCCGGGTCTGCCGTATTTGGCAATACGGCATCCTGTAGAAGTTGAGCGCTCACCTTGCTCAAGAAACTTGTCGTTTCTATATAAGGGTGACTTCGGAGGGAACTCGGACATGAAATTTTTTTTATATTTGTCTAGATACTTTTCCACTTCCTCAACTACAAGATTTCTCAAGAAATCCTCCTTCGCCTTTCTTTTATCCTTTCTTTTATTTCTTGAAGAAGAAGAAGAAGAAGAAGAAGCGGGCGCACGAGAAAGATTTAGCATCATGTGGATGACGGAGAGGGGGAAAATTCCATAAAGCGCGAACCAAGATCCATGATACGAAAACCAAAATCAGAAGTAGGACAAAACTCAGAGTTAGCAGCATGAACAAAGAACTAGGACATACCAGGTGAGAAGTTCGGCTAAGCCGGAAAGATAGATCTCTTCGATCCTTGATTGATTTGAACAAAAAGAAAGAAAGAAGCCGGTAGCAAAGGAAATGAAATGGCAGCTGTGCTTTATATAACATAATAGCTTTTTGGTCTTCGTTGATCACTTCTGCTTACCCCACTGGAAGACAGGAAGAGCTAGCATCTCTCTTTCCTAAGGCATAAGGCGTTCCTCGAGGAGTACAAGCCAAAAGGTGCCATAGTCGTCGCAAAGGTTCAAGCAAGGAGGAAGTAGGTCTCAAAAGAAAAAGGGGGAGGTTTCAGAATTCCCAAGCGCCTAGTCAGTTGAAGGGTCAGTTCAAGGTTAGCGTCCGATTGTGCGCAATGAATAAATCAATGTATTTGCGGAAAATGGGACGCTGAAGGGCAGGGGTAGCCCATGTTAGCAACTTCTTAACCTGGCTGCACCACCTTCTTTTTAGTGAAAGGTGAGCTACGGTGCCCCAAACCACAAGCAAAGGTTCTAGGAGTAGAGATCTCGTCTCTGCAGGTTCGGAGCTCCTATCTCCGTACCGAGCAAAGCGCAATGTGGTAATAAATCAAAGTCTGGGTTCGGTCTTCCGGTGGACGGCATCAATCACCGGTGGTTTGTTTGGGTTTCAACTAGAAAAGTGGATTCTGGCTTCAATTCTTAGCATGAAGAAGATTATCGTGGACCGCTTGCCCCGGTGTGAACTCATGAGATTGAGAGAGATGGGGAAGTAGGCGAAGCTGTTTAAGTAAGAGTTACCTAATTGATTGAATACCAGTCAATTTCCCACAAGAGTATACTCATTTCCGCAACAAAATGGAATTGCCTTTGATGCTTCGAGGAACGCCTATGCAATCACAGCTGAGTAATGGACTGGCGAACTAAAATGGATAGCTGCTGGGAGAATTGCGACTGATGAATCGCGATCAGCCGCTGATTCCCTTGCCGTTGGATTCGTGCCTCAATACTCTGCCACTGGGACTCGGTCGGAAGAATCTACTGCGGCCTTCTCTACCCACCTTTATGAATTCTAACCCCAACCAGCCATGACAAGGCTTAATTTATTAGAACCCGTTGTTGTTTAGAAAGATGTGTTATTCCTGTGAAAGTCTCGTTTTTGACTCCGTTTTTTTGAGCATTGTACACGGGCTTTGCTGCGACGAGGATGCCTTTTTTAATAAGGCCAACGTCAAGACCTGAAACAGAGTCCTACCACGTTAAGGGAGAGCACCCAACTTGCTTGTTGACACGTGAGGGAAAATAGGAGTCTGAGGTGGCAGGATTTACCACTATAACCCTATGGTAGTGATGGTTGGTCCCAGTACTCCTTCGAGTGCCTTTTGCGCTTAGCGTCGGAAAGAGGAGTTGCTTGCCTTACCACACCAACCACCTTAGCACTGGAAGTTCTAGCAATGGGCAGCTAGGCAAAGGAAAATTAGCTATCTAATGAATATTCATTAGATAATAGATTGTGGATCTGTTCTTAGCTCGTGCAATCAATAAAAGCGGTCCTTCGCCTTAGTAAGCTAGCTTTCTAAGCCCGGGCGTGGATCGATCGTGACGAAAATGGGACTAATCCTCTGTACTGTAATAGAAGAGTTTGAAACAAAACTAAGGGAAGTAGCTACGATCGCTCGCAGGCCGTTGCTCGCTCCCTCCAAGTGTTGAACAGAGATAGCTACGATAGAACACAGCTAACAACCCATGACAGAATAATATGTATATAAGAAGACGGCTGCTTAGAGGAGTGATCTGTTCATCTAACTCAAAATATTGTAATGTAAGAAGAAGAAGAATCTTACGCCCAAAATTCCCATCTCTTTTTTCTTGGTTGGACCAACCGGCACCAGTCATTTCCGTCTTCCTTAATTGGGAGAGTCAGAATCAGTCTCTCTTTGTTTGGGGGGGGAGCGGAGCAGTCAATGAAGGAACCTTTGCTTTGAAAATGATTGTTCTAAAATGGTTATTCCTCACAATTTCTCCTTGTGATGCAGCGGAACCATGGCAATTAGGATCTCAAGACGCAGCTACACCTATAATGCAAGGAATAATAGACTTACATCACGATATCTTTTTCTTCCTCATTCTGATTTTGGTTTTCGTATTATGGATCTTGGTTCGCGCTTTATGGCATTTCCACTATAAAGAAAATGCAATCCCGCAAAGGATTGTTCATGGAACTACTATCGAGATTCTTCGGACCATCTTTCCTAGTCTCATCTCGATGTTCATTGCTATACCATCATTTGCTCTCTTATACTCAATGGACGAGGTAGTAGTAGATCCAGCCATTACTATCAAAGCTATTGGACATCAATGGTATTGGACTTATGAGTATTCTGACTATAACAGTTCCGATGAGCAGTCACTCACTTTTGACAGTTATATGATTCCAGAAGAAGATCTAGAATTGGGTCAATCACGTTTATTAGAAGTGGACAATAGAGTGGTTGTACCAGCCAAAACTCATCTACGTATTATTGTAACATCTGCTGATGTACCTCATAGTTGGGCTGTACCTTCCTCAGGTGTCAAATGTGATGCTGTACCTGGTCGTTTAAATCAAATCTCTATTTTGGTACAACGAGAAGGAGTTTACTATGGTCAGTGCAGTGAGATTTGTGGAACTAATCATGCCTTTACGCGTGCGCCCGGAAACATAGGCCGACTGTTGAGCCCACTCTGGCTCAGCCGCACCACCCGGGGGTGCGAGCCACCCGAGAAGCAAGCTATTACAGCGAGCGGCTGGAGCTGTAGGGAGCCGAGGAGCAAGGCAGTAGATAAGATAGAAGAAGGGGCCAGGCACCCGGTGGAGCAGAGGGGACGGTTAGGATAACGAACTTGAAACGCGGAGCCCGAGCGGCTGGCGAGCGAGTGGTTAGTGGCCAATAGCGCCCTAGTTGATGGCATTCCTCTCTGCGGCTGGCACTCGAGGAACCACAGGGCACTCCATACAGAGCAAGCAAGTCTTAGGGATGAGACGCCCGCGCAAGGACCTCAATTCTCATTAGGAGGTCGAACCAAGGACCTATGGAAGTCGGGGCTACCCCGTCCCCATGGGCAACGCAATAGTGTCCTGAGGGAGGAGTTTAGAGGCCTTATAGTAGCATGGACTTCTTTATCTTTCTAGGTCATGCGAAGGGGGCCAGTCCAAGATCGTACTGTTCCTCTACAAAGATAATAGACGCTCTCAACGGCTAGGCGCCACTCTCTTTCTGAGTTATTCCAGCTTCTTCATGATTTCGTGCCGCGGTGAACAAACAAAAAAAGAAGGCCGTCTCAGCGGAAGGAGAAGGACCTGCAACGGCAGAGACTACTGACCCTCTTCTTGTTCTTAGCCGTCTATTACGAGTCCGGGAAGCCTGGAATCATAAATATGAGGGATCCAGAAGGGTGGGCAGGGCGTTAGCAAGGTTTTTTATCCCCTCTTCCCGGTCAAGATAGATGGGAAAGGAGTCCTATCAAGTAAAGGCCATAACCAGCCTCTTTTTTTATGTACACCTTTCTTTGTTTCAGGCTCTTCAAGACCTTCCTCCTGCTAATCCGGCCATTTCCGAACCTGTCTTTCCCACCCTTCTCAATTCTTGCGATTCCTAGCCAGCCCCCTTAGCTTATTTTGCTTTATAAAACCACTTTTCCCTTTTTTCAGCTTGCTGCTCGCTTTCTCGCTTCCGAGAGGTGCTTTAGCAACTCGACTGAAAGGAGAGGGCCGAAGGCGCCTGACTTACGGTTTCAAAGCCTGGCGCGAAGCGAAGGGATTGGATTTCACCTATGATCAGATTAGTGGGCAACCATTGTTGACTTTTTTCGTGGTGTTGTTGACGTTGTTGAAAGCTAATTTCGAAGTAGGCCTTGCTTTTCTCCGCTGGGAGCAGCTCACACTATGGTGGAGGAGGTGCCGTGAAGATCTAGGAGTGTGAGCAGTACGAGCTGAAAGGCTCCCATACTGTTTGGAGGGCAGGGGGCATAGATGCCAAAGAAAGCTGACCCCTATCTATCGTCGTAGAAGCTGTTCCTAGTCTCATCTCGATGTTCGTTCCTATACCATCATTTGCTGTCGCAGCAATGGACGCCCCCCTCCTGGTTGAGTCAATGCTCCCATCCCCAAATCGGTCCTCGTCTGAGGATTCATTTGGGCTGAGAGTCCTTTGCGAACCATGGCCTATTATCCCCGATCTGGGATTAGAGTCTTCCATTGTAAATCGAATTCGAGTACTGGAAGCCGCTAATTCCCCCTTTCTGCTTGGAAAGGCAAAAGGGGAATATTGGGCAGAGATAAAAGAATCTCTAAGAAATTCTTCTTACCAAAGGGAGTATTATAGGGGTCTTGATTTCGAAAATCGAGATCTACTAATACGGGAACGTAAACACTCATGTTATGAAGTGTTTCGGGAAATCCTTTTAAGGAACCCTTCTTTGGAAGAAGCGGCGGCCTACCCTCCTCAAGAAAACTTTATTTCCTTCTTGAACGAGAAGCGGGACGCCCTAGACGTTTCCCACCCCGGGCACAGCCCGGCGGAAGTAGACCGTCTGGAGATCTTATTTCTAAAGGAGGTGGAAAAAGACCTTGTCAAAAATGGGAGCGGATCGATCCATATCATTGGAAATTTGAATTGAGATCATTTTTTTCGGCAGATCAAAATATGGTGCAGAAAAACCCAAATCGATATGAATGGAAGATGCCTCTGGAACTAGTATATCGGTCAGTCGATGGAACAATCACAACGTTACGCCCCAAAATCAAACTATATGGAGCCGTTACGAATGACCATAATGGAGTCTACTACACACTAGCCAAGAAAGAGTGTATTTTACTCACTTCGCCCGTTGATGATCCAATTCCATCCATTCATTCATTCATTATTATTATTCGAAATATCACTTTTTCAGGCTAGTTTGTTCCGAGTAGGCATTCCATCCCGACGAGGTATTGTTAGCTAGGAGACGGGGATTCCTTATCTGTCTGTCAAGTAGAGTTCCCCTTCTCCGTCTGCAAGGTTTGTTTGTTCCTTGATGTGTTAGTTAGCAAGCGAAGCGATCTTCCTAAGTAAGCAAGCTGTAGTGAGCGAGTGCCTACCGCGTTGTGCGTATGCATCTACTGAGGTAAGGCACGATTGAGCGGCTAAGGGTTGCTGCTAGCGCATTCTAAAGAGTATTCCTTCTCTTTGTTCGGAGTAGCTTGATGAGAATAGGCTGCTAGCAAAGCGTCCTTATGCGAGCAAGCTGTAGAGAAGGAGTGGCTGTCGGGGGCAGTTACGACTGATCGGCTAGCTGTCTTGTTGCTAGAGCGCAGTAAAGAATACCTCTCCTGCCGGAATCATAAACTCCAGGTTCTTCGGCTGTTTCAGGAGCTGCAGAAAGGGATGCTTTAGCTGTTGAGGCGAAGAAGGGAATTGAGGTAAGGCTGGCATAAGAGAATGGAGTTACTGAGCTTACTGAGCTAATGGCCTAGAAGTAAGTGGAGTTAAGACAGCTCGTAACAGTATCGGAATACAATAGAATCCCTTCTTTACTTACCTATAGGCGAGTGACCACTGAACGATAAGAACAAAGCCACTTTCAGCTATAACCGGAGTGAAATGAGTTCTATAGGCCTTAGCCGGAACACTTTCTAACTAACTGTTAGCCAGTGAAGTGATTGCTAGGAGTGATCACGAACGAAGGATGAATAGAGGCGTAGTCTATAGCCGGCATAAGCTGTAACAGGAGTTCGAGTTTGAGTTACTCCAAGAACTACAGGGAATGCCATAGTAGAGCTAAAGCCAATAGCCGTAGCAGTGAAAGCTGTCTATCATAAGGTAGGAAAGGTCCTCTTGCTCTAGCAGTCAACAAATCGGAATCGGAAAGGGACGATCTTGTTACTGGTTCAATACCATAAAGGGAATAAGTTGAGGAATCTACATATGAAATAGTTCCAATATCGGCACAAAGATAAGGCGTTTCTCGGGAGGAAATGGTGTAACATCAGAGTGAATAGTTTCTGTAGCTGGTAACTCATTCACCTCTCCTTTCAGTCGAGTCACTCCGTGCCTCTCCAGCTTCTCCGAGCTATCTATCTCAAATTCATTTACTTTACTTACGAAGCCAGTCTCCTCTATAAGACTTTCATTCCCTACGAAAGGAAAAGGATATACATCTGGCCTTTCTCGGATCATGCACAATCCGAAATCCTTTTGCCTTATACGCAATAGTACCAAGTCCAAATTCTGGACTGACAAAGCTCAGTAGATCCTAATTCAATCAACCAACCATCCTCACATGACTTGGAACTCATGAGTCATCATCTGGTCTGATCGGCCTTGGGACTTAACCAAGACAACATATATGATTTGTTCATACCAACCGATGCATTCATTAATCAGGTTAGGACCGACACCTTGAACCATCATTCAGAGGTCAGGTCGTCCATACTCAACCATGATCAGATCTTACACGGCCTTCCTTGAACAATCACACTTAGGCTCAGTATCTATGGTCTACGACACATAGTACTAGCCACACACTTCGTCATGACTCTCAGTCAATCTCGAAGCTGTCAACACCAAGGTTTATATCTAGAAGCATCACATCAATACTCTTACTCCAGCAGCGTGATTATCCATACTGGTGTTCGGCCATCGAACCATCGTTATGAAACATGATCCAACCACTAGACTTGATAAGCCATCGTCCACTTAGCATGTACTGATATAACCGGCCTTCCATTGTCATCATGTGGGTCTACGCCCTACATAAGGCATATGGCGCCTATCCTACTCGCCAACCCGAGGTTGATTGTAAGATATCCTACTTAGCCTTTGCGGCTAGAACCATCCAACCATAGCCGGATCGTCCATAGTCCCGTCTAACCGTCTGGTTGAGATCTAGGTGCGATCGGCCACTAATAAGTCCAGCCCAAAGGCTCACGGACCTTCTTACCTGATCCAACCAAAGCCTGGATCCATACCACATAGTAAGGCCCAAACCCAAACCAGATTGCCTTGCAACCGATCAGACCTTGCTACGTAACACTCCGGTTAAACTAACTGTCCGTTCGTTCGACTATGCAGCTGCGGAATGTCCACTTGGTTCGGCCTAAGCCTTGAACCATTGGCACTGTTTGGAACTCACACCCTTTGGGAACTAGTACCCTTTGGACACACGTGCCTCTTGGCAACTCATGACCCTTGGCAACTCGCACCCATTCAGATGTTCCAACCGTTCGACCTAACCGTCTCCGTGCATGTGTCCGGCCTATGGCCAAAGGACCACGCCTTAACCTACAGAAGTCATGAACCATTGTCACTGTTCAGGGAAGGGTTTCAACCGTTCAGAACAGAACCGAACCTCCCCTATCCAATCGGATCACCTGAGGCCGGTATAGACCATGCACGCGCCTAACTCGACGGTTATGGACCGCGACCGCATTACTCAACCAGAACTACGGTTATAACAATTCCCAACATATCCACAAGGCCAAGACAATGTACAGAAGGAGTAGAAGAATAATTAGATGAAAATAATAAGAAGAATGGGACACAATCTAAACGTCCATGGCTAGACCGGTTCGGACTGCCCGATGGTCTTAGCCGATGAGTCGGTGGTTACCCCACTGACCCTATTGGATTGAACCACGGCTTTGTAATCCTTATCCAGACCTTTCTCTATACCCTGGGTATTCATAACCACACGGCCTCCTCTCTCCTAAACTGTTCTCCTTGCCGGAGGTACTAAACCACCACAACCGACCCTTTTCCGGCCGATCTCTCTCTCTCCCTTTCTATTTAGCCTATGCCTTTGGTTTCTCACGAAACTGATTGAATGCCTTGATCTCTGGTCGTGCATCCTTTATATAGGCAACCAAAGGTCATTTGCGAAGAGCCACATCCCTTCGAAGCATCCTTCTGGGACAGATCTTGTCCATCGATTACAATCAACGGTCCAGATCGTACCTGTTCGGATATAGAAGGCTCCAGACCTTCTAGGCACGTCCAACCCAAGCCCAGACTTGGTACTCAAGCCCACGGCCTGCCCACAAGAGCCCAACGACTCATGGACCACATGGCTGGACCTCATGGCCTGCCACTGACCCGGACCCGGACCATCGGCCCGAAACCCGAACAGTCCGTCAAGCTGAGATAAGCTGACTCCCAGCTGCCTCAGCTGATTGAGCTAGTAGCCCAGCTAGTGGAGCTGACCTATTAGTGGCCGAGCTGGAGTGAGCTTAACCTAGTTTCGTTGAGCTAGTCGAGCTACCCGTTCACTTCGTCCAGCTAGCATCCTGACGTCCTTAACCCTCTATCTTGGCCATGGAACGCCTTCTTTAAGGTCCTAAGACCGGCTGGTAAGTTTCCTCGAACCATGGCTTTCCCGACAATCCTATCCAGGATTGGGGGTGTGACGGACTCAGCACGCTGGCCCTTCCCGTGGACTGTTTGGGTGATTTTGGCCCACGTGGGCTGTATGTTCAGTATAGACAGGACGTCCGTTGGTGTCCGCCAGCACACACAGGACGTCCATGGCTATCCGCCAGCACATACAAGACGTCCGTCGCTGTTCGTGTGTGTTCGTGTGTGTCCGTCAGCACACACAGGATGTCGGTGGCTGTCCATCAGTACACATATCAGCACGTTGGTCCTTGGACTCAGCACGCTGACCCTTCCCGTGGACTGTTTGGGTGATTTTGGCCCATGTGGGCTGTCTGTTCAGTACATACAGGACGTCTGTGGCTGTCCGTCAGCACACACAGGACGTCCGTGTGTGTCCGTCAGCAACCACAGGATGTCCGTGGCTATCCGTGTGTGTCCGTCAGCACACACAGGACGTCCGTGGCTGTCCATCAGTAGAGATATCAGCATGTTGGTCGTTGGACTCAGCACGCTGACCCTTCCCGTGGACTGTTCGGGTGATTTTGACCCATGTGGGCTGTTTGTTCAGTACACACAGGACGTCCGTGTGTGACACCCCTGATCGTAGATAACCGGAAATGACATGGTCGATGTTCACCTTAGACCAACAACCAAAGAACACAGACACTCCTATCGGATATTACTCTAGGCTTTTCAACCCGATAAAGCAATATTCGATAGTTAGTTCGTCCCGGACAAGGACTAATATCATATGAGAACTCGTGATTTATAAACATCTTTTATACATTATTTAGCTACTTTAAACATCTTACAAACTGTTATAGTTTACCCTACGGCCTATCGCCCAACAACGTTTTAAGTAAATATACATCAAAACGTACGTTGCAAGGACAACAAAATACTACCGCTGGTTGGCCGATCCTTCCGTCCAAAAGATTTAAGTGTCTCCCGCCTAAGGGTTACATGCACACACAAATGAGTCATGAGCAACTAGTTTACTCAGTGAATCTAGAATCACAACACAATCAATAATAAATCAAGCAATTATCAAATGCATATACATGATCATGCAAGTACTAGTACTATACTTTAATATCGATCATCATTGTGAATTCTTATTTTTAAACATCACTTCCACAACACCCGCCCGTTACCATAATCAGATAATACAATATATAAACTAGACCCGAGAAACCACTAAGGCGAACCGAGACTAGTGAGTTAGCATCACCATCATTGTCGAATGTCCGGTATGAACAATCCGACACTGCATCGTCATGCAGTACACAGTCTCCAGGGAGCTACCCCATCATCGTGTCTTCATGACCTTGTTCCGTTCGCAGGACCAAGTCACGGTAATGCGGAGGCTTTAGGGATAGTGAATATAACAAGACTTCACATGATTTTACTTCCATAATTATTTCAAATTAATACATAATTAATCCTTAATTGATCATAATTTACTCCTTAATTAATCTCATATTAATCTTTAATTAATGCAAGATTAATACTTAATTAATCATGATTACTCCTTAATTAATCTCAGATTAATTCTAAATTAAACCAGATTAATTCTTAATTCAACCAAATTAATCCATAATCAAAACCATGATTATTTCATAATTAAGATTAGTACTTGAGAACAAATACTATGATTATGATTAATCTCACTTTAACCTTTTGATTAGTCTTTAAGTGTAAGTGTTTACACTAAGTAAACACCATACACTTCTTAAAGGATTCAATCATGTACACATTCATCTTCTGTCTAGACTCACCTAAGAGATTAGTCTTGGAACTGGTTGGATACCTAAAGCCTTACTCCACCTCTGACCTGAAACAGAAGTGAATGACTACAAGATCAGTTTGGTTCATACTTTAACACCTTAGATCAGATCAGTTCAAGCTTGGTTCGACTCAAACTATACCAGTTCAGATTGGTTCTAGTCATTCTACCAAAGTTCAGGACAAGATCAGACTTGAGTTCAAATTGGTTTAATCAAAGCTAGATCAGAACATCATAGCTGGTGTTTCTAAGAGGTTGATTCAAACCGAAATTAACAAGAACTGAACTGTATCAGAACTTATACAACTGATCCGACCAAGACCCAAACTAAACATCAACTGTTCTGATCAGATACTGACTGAGGCAAGGAGACCAAAGCTTACCAAGACGAACCAAAGGACTAGATGGCCTCAGCTGATCCTCTTCTCCAAGGTAAGCTTGTGGCTGGACTGATCAAAGAGAAAGATCAAGGTCTGATCATGATCTGAACTCAACTAGGTCTAGGGTTTTATTTAAAAATCTCACCTTTTGATATTTCTCAAGGTAACAAACTGAGCTAAGGTTGAAGATTAGGTCACTACCAATTTTTTTTCTTGATTTATTTTCTTGATTTTTCTCACTGATTTTTCTGTTCTTCTTTCTCTCTTTCTCTCTGAAATTCTCTAGGTTTTTCTGCAGGGTTCTGAACGTGGGAAGCAGCTGGAGAGGGGTTAAATATGAGGTGAGCTTGCTTCAGGTGAGGGTTTCACTCAGGACAAAGCTAAGCTGAGTGGGGACAGCTGGCAAGCTGCTTCAGCACTCTCAGCACAAGCTGCTGTCCTTTCCTTAACCTGAAGAAACTCCAGCCCTTTCATGTGCTTCTCACATGACAATCTAAGAAACAAGGCAAGCAGGCAGCTTGTGATTATCATGTGCCAGTTACTGAAGAAGCTAGGCAAGCAGGCAGGTGCAAGTCTAAGACTGAATAACTGCACAACCAGGCTGGTGAAGGACATAACTTAGTTCTAAAATTAATTCAGAAGTTGGTAAATAATTTTAAATAATTTTTCAACCAAATATTCCTTGTCTTTGGCTCTCGTCTTGTTCTCGGAAAATCTCTTCCAGCTTAATAAAAATTCGACCAAAATATTTAAGAATCGACCAAACTATCAAGTGAAGGTCTTTCAATCACAAGACAGTCCCTTCGAGAAATTAATCTACCGGGTCGATTTTTATTTTTATTAATCCTTGTTGAACCAACTAAAAACTGGTCGAGCGGGATTTTTCTCGACCAAAAATTTATTGGCTCATGAGGGTTATTACACTCTTCCCCCCCTTAAAAGAATTTGTCCTCGAATTCTCAAAATACAAGTGTACACCTTTTACTGGACGACTGGGGTATCTGAGAAGAGTTCTGGATAATCAACTCGGAACTTATCTTCATCCTCCCATGTTATAACAACTCTCTGTCGCTTTCCCCAAAATACTTGAACTTGCAAAATTTCTCTATTTTTCAATTTCTTGATACGACGCTCGCCTATTCGCAAAGGACCTTCAGGATAAGTGAGGTTAGGTTGCAAGTTCTCTGGTAGCTGCGGCTCGACCATATTCGGATATGGTATATGCTTATGCAGCATCGACACATGAAATACCGGATGCATAGGCATATCGTGTGGAAGTTCTAGTCTATAGGCTACTTCTGCAACTCTGGCGACAATTCGGTACGGCCCAATGTAACGAGTAGCTAGCTTCCCAATTTTTCCAAATCGATCCTTTCCTCTTTGTGCAGCTACTTTCAAGAAGACTAAATCATTTACTGCAAAAATGACTTCTCTTCTACCGCGGTCTGCATACTTCTTTTGTCGGTCTTGAGCCTTCTTCATATTGGCTTGAATTATCCTTACTTTCTCTGCAGCCTCATTTACTATTTCTGGACCAAGAATTCTTCTCTCACCAACTTCTGCCCAACATACTGGCGTTCTACAAGGTCGACCATACAATGCTTCATATGGTGACATACCAATACTAGAGTGGTAGCTATTGTTGTAGGAGAATTCTATCAGCGGCAAAAAATTTCCCACGGACCATTCCAGTCTAGGATACACAACCTTAACAGATCTTCCAGAGTTCTAATGGTTCTTTTGGTTTGGCCATCGATTTCTGGATGAAACGCTGTACTCATATGCAAATCAGTTCCCAAGGCTTGTTGAAAGGCTCGCCAAAATTCAGCTGTAAAGCGTGGGTCTCGGTCTGAAACTATATTTGCTGGTACCCCATGAAGCTTTACTATTTCCTCCAAATACAGCTCTTCTAACGTCTCAACTTTTTCTGTAAGTTTCATCGGTAGGAAATGAGCAGATTTGGTGAGACGATCGACAATCACCCAAACTGCATCATTCCCACGGCCGGGTGCTCGAGGTAAACCAGAAATAAAGTCCATCGCTACTGCATCCCATTTCCATTCAGGGATAGGTAAGCTTTGAAGTAAGCCACCTGGGACTTGGTGTTAAGCTTTTATCCGCTGGCAACTCTGACACTGGGAAACCCATATGGCAACATCTCTCTTCATCCCTGGCCAGTGGTAATATCTTCTGATATCTCGATACATCTTTGTGCTCCCGGGATGAATGCTTAAGAGAGAATGGAGTGCAGTCCTTAGAATCTCCTCTTGAAGTCCTTCTCCTTTCGGAACAGTTACTCGACCATTGAGTAACAAAGTTGCATCACTTGCAACTTGATATCCTCCGAAGTTTCCTTCATTCAACTGCTCTCGTATCTTCTTCAGGTTCACATCTCTCATTTGATATTCTCGGATACGAGAAAGTAAACCAGCTTGGCTTACTGCTTGTAGTCCTAGAGGTTCTCTTTCCTCTCCTTCTAAGGCAGCCAAACTAATCATCATGAATTCCGCTTCCAGGTTCTGGAGTTCTTTTTCAATATCTACATCAACTTTCCTTCTGCTTAACGCATCTGCAACAACGTTGGCTTTTCCTGGATGGTATAGGATCTGCATGTCGTAATCAGCTACGAACTCCATCCATCGTCTTTGCCTTAGGTTCAGATCAGGTTGAGTGAAAATATACTTAAGGCTTTTATGGTCCGTGAACACTTGGATCTTCTCACCATACAAATTTGATCGCCAAATCCGAAGGGCAAATACTACTGCAGCCATCTCTAGGTCATGTGTCAGATAATTTGCTTCATGCTTTCTTAGTTGCCTAGATGCATAGGCGATTACCTTATCGTCTTGCATCAGCACACAACCTAAACCAACATGAGATGCATCCGTATACACAGTGTATGGTTGGTTAGGCTTAGGCAATGCTAAGATAGGTGCAGTCGTCAAAGCTTCTTTTAACTTTTCGAATGCTTTCTCGGATTCTATACTCCATTCATAAGCAATCCCTTTACCGGTAAGACGAGTCAAAGGCTTTGATACGCTTGCAAATCCTGGGACAAACTTTCTGTAATAGCCGGCCAATCCAAGAAAACTTCGAATCTCGGTAACAGAAGTCGGATGCGGCCATTCCTTAATAGCAGCTATCTTTTCTGGATCGACGGCAACTCCTTCTTCTGACACTCGATGTCCTAAGAAGCCAACTTCTCTTTTCCAGAAACGACATTTACTAAGCTTAGCAAAAAGCTTTTGATCTCGGAGACGCTCCAAAACTAGTCGCAGATCCCTTTCGTGTTCTTCTGCACTTCGGGAATATATGAGGATGTCGTCAATGAATATGATAACAAACTCATCCAGGTAATCCCAAAATACTTCATTCATCAGTCGCATAAATGCAGCCGGGGCATTTGTAAGACCACAAGGCATTACTACGAACTCAAAGTGTTCATAGCGGGTTCTAAAGGCGGTCTTCATGATATCGGTTTCGAAAATCGGAATCTGATGATAACCTGAAGCTAAATCAATCTTCGAAAACCAGCTTGCACCTTGTAACTGGTCTAATAGCTCATCAATTCTTGGGAGTGGGTACTTGTCTTTTATGGTTACGTTATTGATTCCACGATAATCAATACATAACCGGATGCTTCCGTCTTTCTTCTTTACAAATAGCACGGGTGCTCCCCATGGTGATGAACTAGGACGTATGAAACCTTTGTCTAACAAATCAGCTAACTGCTGCTTCAACTCAGCGAGTTCTGCTGGTGCCATTCGGTATGGTGCCTTTGCTATTGCAGCTGATCCGGGTTCTAAGGTTATACTAAAGGGGTTACTCCTAGATGGCGGCAATCCCTCTAATGCCTTAAACACGTCCTCATATTATTTGACTACTGGTATTTCTTCCATGTTCTGCTCTTTCTCGTCTTCTACTGGTCCAGCAACTAAGGTCACTAAGTATACTTCTTCACCCTTCTCCAAAAGGTTTTCAATTCTCAATGCTGACACTAGTGACGCTCCATCACTTGGTACTATGCCATGGTAAGCTAAAGAGGGTTGGGTATCTCTCTCAAAAACAATCTTCCCTCGACCACAATCCAGGTGAGCTCGGTAACTTGACAGCCAATCCATCCCTAAGATTACCTCGTACCTCTCTAAGGGGAGAACTAACAAATCAGCCGGAAAAACCATATCTTGGATAATGATTGGAACTGTTAGAATACAACCTTCAGTTTCAAGAACATGATCTCCGGGAGTTAGAACGGGAATGGATAAATTCACCTTAGTGAATTCTCCATTGAGTCGGGATGCTACTTCGGGAGCTACAAAACTATGTGTTGCTCCTGATGGTCCTGGTAACTCTAAAGCGTAAGCCCTACCAGCAGTGGCTTGACGCTTAGCAGGTCTAAGACTGAATAACTGCACAACCAGGCTGGTGAAGGACATAACTTAGTTCTAAAATTATCTCAGAAGTTGGTCAGTAATTTTAAATCACTTTTTAACCAAATATTCCTTGTCTTTGGCTCTCGTCTTGTTCTCGGAAAATCTCTTCCAGCTTAATAAAAATTCGACCAAAATATTTAAGACTCGACCAAACTATCAAGTGAATGTCTTTCAATCACAAGACAGTCCATTCGAGAGATTAATCTACCGGGTCGATTTTTATTTTTATTAATCCTTGTTGAACCAACTAAAAACTGGTCGAGCGGGATTTTTCTCGACCAAAAATTTATTGGCTCATGAGGGTTATTACACCGTGGGTGTCCGCCAGCACATACAGGATGTCCGTGGCTGTCCGTGTGTGTCAGTGTCTGTCAGTCTGCGTCCGTCAGCACACACAGGACGTCTGTGGCTGTCCATCAGTAGACATATCAGCACGTTGGTCCTTGGACTCAGCATGCTGACCCTTCCCGTGGACTGTTCGGGTGATTTTGGCCCACGTGGGCTGTCTGTTAAGTCCACACAGGACGTCCGTGGGTGTCCGCCAGCACACACAGGACGTCCGTGGCTGTCCGTGTGTGTCCGTGTGTGTCCATTTGTGTCCGTCAGCACACACAGGACGTCCGTGGCTGTCCATCAGTACACATATCAGCACGTTGGTCCTTGGACTCAGCACGCTGGCCCTTCCTGTGGACTGTTTGGGTGATTTTGGCCCACGTGGGCTGTCTGTTCAGTACACACAGGACGTCCGTGGGTGTCTGTCAGCACTCACCGGACGTCCGTGGCTGTCTGTGTGTGTCCGTCAGCACACACATGACGTCCGTGGCTGTCCATCAGTACACATATCAGCACGCTGGTCCTTGGACTCAGCACGCTGGCCCTTCCCATGGACTGTTCGAGTGATTTTGGCCCACGTGGGCTGTCTGTTCAGTACACACAGGACGTCCGTGTGTGTTTCTCAGCACACACAGGACGTTCGTGTGTGTCCGTCAGCACACACAGGACGTCCGTGGCTGTCCGTCAGCACACACAGAACGTCTGTGGCTGTCCATCAGTACACATATCAGCATGCTGGTCCTTGGACTCAGCACGCTGGCCCTTCCCGTGGACTGTTCGGGTGATTTTTGCCCATGTGGTCAGTCTGTTCAGTACACACAGGACGTCCGTGGGTGTCCGCCAGCACACACAGGACGGCTGTTAGGGTCAAAAACGGTTACGACAGAATTATCACCCGAAAACCCTCGGAAATCACATTTCCGAAAGAGTTAGTAAAAAGAAAGAAATAATTTTCGTAAAAAATAACCAATACGAAGTTTTTACGAAGAAGTATCCTTGAAGATTCAAAACAAACGAACCAAGCTCGATCATTGCGTATCTACCGCACATACACGCTACGTAGCGACCGAGCGATCGTCCCGTTTGGTCGCTACGTAGCGACCGAGCTCGGCCAAGCTCGGTTGCTACGTAGCGACCGAGCGCTCGTCCTGCTCGGTCGCTACATAGCGACCGAGCTCGAGCCAAAGCTCGGTCGCTATGTAGCGACCAAGTGCTCGTCCCGCTCGGTCGCTACGTAGTGACCGAGCTCGAGCTAAAGCTTGGTCGCTACGTAGCGACCGAGCGCTCGTCCCGCTCGGTCGCTATGTAGCGACCGACCTCGAGCCAAAGCTCGGTCGCTACGTAGCGACCGAGCGCTCGTCCCGCTCGGTCGCTACGTAGCGACCGAGCCCGAGCCAAGCTCGGTCGCTACGTAGCGACCGAGCCCGAGCCAAGATCGGTTGCTACGTAGCGACCGGGCTCGAGCCAAAGTTCGGTCGCTGCATAGCGACCTAGCTCTTCCGAAACGTCGAGACGACACCAGTCCATGCATTCTCGTTAAACCTTCAAATGCTATCTCCCGAAGACCGTAGCAAGCTCAGTCTATGTTTTCCGCTATTCAAAATTATCGATCAAACTTTGCGAGTTAAAAACCGCGGAAAGTTCGTTCTTTATCGAAAGAAATCGTAATAAACGTATCGAGTCGGAAGACGGCCCATTGGGACCTAAGACACGACTCGAGGCCCATCCTACGATTTCTTAACCAAAAGCCCGTAAACCACCACACGGTTTACGCTTGGTCCACAATGGAGGATAAATGTCAAGTTTCCGCGGATAAATACGGAAGTTTTGAAGATAATTGTGAAGATCGGGAAAAATGGAATATCTCCATTTTTATGCTATGACGGATTAAGGTCAGAAGAGTAAAAGCTTAAACCGACCTTGGAGCTAGTATATAAGGAGTCCTAGGCGAGGAGCATAAAGAGAGAACTTTTCAGAGCAAACTTAGCACTTAGAGCAATTTAGGCAATTTTCCGTTTTTGTTATTTCGAGCTGCGACTCAATTAGGTTTAGCCGTCTTAGGGTTGCTAAAACTAGGAATCTCGCCGACAGCTCTCGAGCCCAGGCTTATACCTTGTTGTAAACGCTCATACGCAGATTCGGAATAAGATCTACTTTGCTCTCTTTTTTTGATTTTTTATTCTTATCGTTGTTATTCTCGTGTTCTGATTGCTTGACGTGTGGTAATTAGCAGATATCCGGGTCCTCTGGGAAATCAGGGTTTTCCTAGTTTCCTTATTTAAACGGAAATCGACAGTGCAAATTTCGGTTCCCACAGTTTAGCGCTAGAAGGAGGGTGGGTACGGATAACGTGCAGACTCCTCTTAACGGAGGCAGCGGCACCGATCTCCACACTCCAGCAGCGGACGTATCCGCGGCCAACGCACAAGCCAACGCCGGGAAGCTCGAGGAGTTTTAAAAGATGTTCGCCACCTATGAGAAAAGGTCGGAAGAACAGGATAAGCTCGTGAGTACCTTGACCAAACAGGTTGAAACGTTAACGGAAAGGACTGGAGCAATCCGTCCCCGCGGAACCACCAAAATCCACGGGAAGAAGCTCGACTTCGCGACCCCACTCGACAGATCTGGAGTCGCTCGGGAACGACCTTCGGGTCAAAACCCTAGCGAGAAATCTCCCACCAAAAAGGGGAACCCTGAAAGTCCTCCGCCCCCTGCAAAGGACTCGGAGGGTAACGAACCCGAGTGCATTGACCTGGATCCTAGCGATGTCTCCAACGACACCGACGAGGACGTCGACAGACATCCAAGAAGGACCAGAAGCCGATCTACTCGGGAAAGCTCCCCGTTCGAAAACCCAATGACGGAAGAAGAGGAAATCGCCTATTGGAATGAACCAGAGGAGCTGGCTGAAAGGCAAACCGAGCTCACTCGCAGTAAACGCCGACAGGCTCGGAAATCTACTGACGAAACATCGGATATCCGCGATCTTCGCGACTACATCACCAAGCCTGCGGCGGAAGTAAGGGCCGTAAAGTCTCAAATCCATCATGCTACTAGTGCTGCCCCCGAAATCGATCGACTGCTGGAATGAGCTCGGAAGACCCCTTTTACCAGTCGCATTTCGGATATGAGGGTATCTGATCCGGGAAAAATCAAAGTACCAAAGTACGATGGTACGGCCGATCCAAAAGCGCACCTTCAGGCTTTCCACATCGCAATGGGAAGAGCTAAACTGAAGGACGGCGAAAAGGATGCCGGCTACTGCCGCCTGTTCGTCAAAAATCTGGAAGGAGCGGTGCTCGAGTGGTTCGCACGCCTTCATCGCAACACCATCGGGAGTTTCCGACAGCTCGCATCGGAATTTCTCAAACAATACTTTGTATTCATAGACAGAGAAACTTCCGATGTTGATATCTGGAGTCTCTCCCAGAGGGAAGACGAACCCCTCCGCGAGTTTATCAGTCGGTTCAAGCTGATAATGTCCAGGGTCAGCGGGATAAGCGACAAAGTGGCCATCGACGCGCTGAGAAAGACGCTCTGGTACAAGTCGAAATTCAGAAAGTGGATAAGTCTCGACAAACCGCGAACGATCCAGGGCGCCCTCCACAAAGCGACGGACTACATCATAGTCGAGGAAGAAACTAAAGTCTTATCGCAAAAACATAAGGCGGCAAGACCATCCTCGAAGAACGTGGATCCGAAGGGGAGAAAGAAGAACTCTCGTAACGACAAGTACGTTCATCACGAGGGGGAAGATCTCCAAGGGGCGCATAATTATGCGATCAATTCGGATCAAGGCCGAACCATGGGCAACACGTGGACCCGCAATCAAGGGTACGACGAAAACACCTTCTGCGAGCTCCACCAGTCCCGAGGACACTCCACGACCAACTGCAAAGTCTTGGGAGCAAGGCTGGCCGCGAAGATGCTCGCTGGAGAGCTCTCGGAAGTGACCAGCGTCAAGGATCTCATCCTCGACTCTGATCGCCCTCGAAAGACGGACAGAAATCCGCCCGCTGAAAAATCCCCTCAACAAAACCAACCCGGGGATAAACGCGGTAGGAGGCCGGACGACAAGGGGAATGATAACAATCGTCGCAGAGTCAACATGATCATCGGAGGATCACAATACTGCGGCGACACTGTGTCGGCCATCAAGGCTTACCAATGGAAGGCAGAGTCGAGTGCAAATTGGCCTACATGGTCTCCTCCCCGAGATGGCCAAAATTGCTCGATCACCTTCACAAAGGAGGAAGCCGGCAGCATCGATCAACCTCACTGCGATCCGCTCATCATAGATCTTGTCATACGAGACTTAGAAGTCGGAAGGATACTCGTCGACACGGGAAGCACGGTCAACGTAATATTTCGCGACACTCTCAAGCGGATGAGCATCAAACTCGGAGAAGTAATTCCGACGCCAAAACCGCTCACGGGTTTTTCAGGCGAAGTATCGATGACTCTTGGATCGATCCAGTTGCCAGTCATGGCCAAGGAGATCACGAAAATCGTCGAGTTCGCGGTAGTCGATCATCCCGCTATCTACAACGTGATCATGGGAACCCCATGGCTCAACGCCATGCAGGCAGTTCCGTCGACCTACCACATGGGTCTCAAATTCCCAACCCCAAGCGAAGTCGCGGCTATCTGGGGATGCCAAAAACAGTTGCGGCTATGCTTCCTCGCAGAGCACAAGTTAAGGCAAATCACGACTTCTGCAACTGCAAACGGCAAACACACGAAGATAGATCCATCTTCAGCCAAAAACGCCCCAAGAAAAGACGAATTAAAATTGTCTACCAACGCAAACGCATCGGACGCCGAAACTCGACACGAGTCCGAAGCCCACGCTACAACTCAACCGGAACATCCGGAAAATAGCGTTGACCCAGCCACGATCAACACAGTCAAGGCGGACAGCGCGACGTCTACCGCCGAGTAAAAACACTCGCGGCATGAAGCAAAACTACGAGATGGCTTGATCCTCGAAAGGGGTACATAGGCAGCTCGTCAAAAGACGAGTTCAGCTATCCCCCTCTCTAAAAAGGAGGGGGGGGGGAGTGGGTGCGTATACTCGTATACTCCCACTTCGAAAAATCTTCGTTATTGTAATCGAGTTTTTAGAAACTTCAAAAATGAATACTATAATCTACGTTGCTTCTTTTTATCAAAAATGTTTACGATTCGGTTAAAGGCAAAAACTTTCAGGACACGCCTGGAAACGTTAAGACTCTTGTCTGCAGCCTGATACGGCTCAAAATCGTAAAATTATAATCTTTCAAACACACAAAGATTCACGTATAATCCTCGAAACAACTGCGAGACGTCGCAAAGTTTAAATTCGAAGATAATACTAACAAATTGTCCGAACGCGACCACAAAAAACTTACACCCGGTTCGTCGATTGGCCCCGACGAACACGCCAGCCGTCTTAAACATACGCAACTCGATCACTCTTTTGATCTTCAAAAACTTCCAACACTAGGACGAAAGCGCGCTACAACAAAAATCTGAAATTTTGGTTTAGCACTCCCAGTTGGCTTAAAAATTGCCTCTAAGAAGATGCTCGATTCGTACCATACAAGTCATATAAGCCGAGAACCTATCGCGGACTTTAAATCGGTGCGAGTCAGGAAGAAATCGCAACAGGAAAAACGATAGCCAGCTAGTCACCGCACAAACCTCAACCGAAAGTAAACCTAGGTCTTGCCCTAAACCCAACGCTCTGGTCTCAAACATCTCAAGACATGATATCCAAAAGATACGAGATCCTAAACCATGTCTCTCTGTTCACATCTCAATGTTCCCGAAAATCGTAGAGATAAGTAATTTTCTACGAGAATCACGAATGAACCAACAGATTGAACGTCTCAGCGGAACTAAATATGAGACGACAACTCATATTTACTTCGAACATACTCAGGAAAATTCGAGATGAAACATTCATCATATATATAAACCGCGTAAAGCGGTAAGGGATTCAAAGCCACCAACGACCAGTCCCGGAAAATACAAATACAGCCATCTAGGCCTAAACGAAATCCAAATTTAAAAGGCCACACTCGGCCGAAAACAAATAAACGATAATCCAACTCAACCATCGACACAAAGGATCAGTCCGTCCAATCGCTACCTTCTCACCCACCAAAGACGGGATCCTCAACGGTCGGTTCTGCATCATCCTCAGCGTCGGGCGGCCTTTGACCACTGCTCTGCCCAGTGGCATAGACAGCAGGCAAGGAAGTATCTTCAAAAAACACCCCCATGTCATCATCAATCGACGAGCTGAAACAAGATCGATGAGTTTCGACCGCAGCACGGACCCTCTCGGGAGAAAAGTAACCCCAAAGCAGCGGGCCACCATGGAGAAGGTTTCGAACGACGCACAGATCTTCCAGAAAAGGAGGAATGGGGTTGTGCACTACAAAATAGACATAGTTCAGATATAAAGTAAAAAAAATGGGTGGTAAGAAAATAACGAGTGATCATTCAACACGTTACCTCCTACCCACCACAGTCGCCTAAACGAGGGAAGGCACTCCACGGCAACCAAGGCTTGATCCAATCTAACGTAAAAAAAGTAACTCTTCCATCCACGATCGCCCTGAGGGAATCCTTTCAGGACCTCCATAAAAGTACGCGGTCTAAAACCATACAGATGATCGGCCCCAACACGAGACATCGTAAGGAAAGCTTCGAGATATTCAGCAGTAAGCTTTATGCCTCGCTCGTATCCCAAGACTAGCAACCCGACAAGGTGGTTTATACCGCGGGGAGAAATCTGACTTATCGAAACTTCCAAAAGGTTCAGAAACACTACTATAACCGACGGTATGGGAAACCATAGGCGAGCACGCATCAGATGCTCCTCGTACAAAGTAAAAAAGCCTTTGGGATGTTCGTCAGCCCTCTCCCCCTCGAGGGGTAATCGAAAATCCACGTTTTCCGGAACGTGACAGAAGCTGCGTACGGTCCCAAGGAATGGGAGGGTACACCTGCTCGGTCTCCCGATGACCCTTTCCGAAAAAGGCCTCACGGGAACCCACGGCTCGGGAGGCGGTTCTTCCACGTTGGACAAAGCCACCCAATGTGCGTCGGCCTCGGCAGGGTCAGCGGAGTCGATCTCTCGAACAACCTCACCGCGTTGGTCACAGACAGTTTCGCAATTGAAGATAGTAGGCCGAGCGTTTCCCGAAATCCCTTGAGACATTCTCAACAGGGAGGGAAAGGAAAAATCTCAATGCCAGAGAGTGAAAATTGAAAGGACCTTTTCACTCTTAAACTTTGAGAAGATAATGAAGTGAAAAACTAGAAACAAGTTACCTCCCTTCTTATAGGCATGAGAAGTTACTATTCAAACTCGGACTTTCGGATATTAATTCCGTCCAACACGCCTAACTTGCCAAACATGCCTAACCGCACGCTAGGACCCTACGATGCATGGTCCTAACGGGCTGGGGGGCTAACTATTGGGGTCAAAACGGTTACGACGGAATTATCACCCGAAAACCCTCAGAAATCACATTTCCGAAAGAGGTAGTAAAAAGAAAGATATAATTTTCGTAAAAAATAACCAATACGAAGTTTTTACGAAGAAGTATCCTTGAAGATTCAAAGCAAACGAACCAAGCTCGATCATTGCGTAGCTACCGCACATACACGCTGTCCGGTCGCTACGTAGCAACCAAGTCCGAGCCGATCTTGGTCGCTACGTAGCGACCGAGCATCCAACCCGCTCGGTCGCTACGTAGCGACCGAGCCAAAGCTTGGTCGCTACGTAGCGACCGATCTCTCGGCCAAGCTCGGTCGCTACGTAGCGACCGAGCGCTCGTCCCGCTCGTGCGACCCGATGTACAGACAATATGCATGGGATTTGCCGCTTCAATAGCATCCTTTATCCTAGTCGGAGGAGAAATTACCAAACGTGTAGCATTCCCTCACGCTTGGCACCAATGAGTTTTTTTATTTTAAAGAAAAAATACTATGCCTTCGCCCTCGGAAATATGAATTAGTTAAGTAATAATAGCATGGCACTTCGAATTCGATATGAAATTTTTTAGATTAAAAAAATTAGATTATATATTGAAAGAGTAGTATGGGATAAGAAAGGGGTATTTAAAATGATATTTTCCATATTCGGGCACATCTCAACGTCACAAACTTTGTTTTCACACCGGAAGCTTATTTACAAAAACAAAAAAAAAGACACTTTGGGATTGCTGAATTATAGACAGATAAAAAAAATGATATATAAAGCAACGGAACCATCATATTATTTTTTTAACTCCTACAAAACAAAAAAGAAGGATGGTAATTGGATCATTTATGGATCCGCGTATAATAGAACCTATATTTTGTTTTCTTTCGACCGAGAGCTCGTCCCGCTCGGTCGCTGCATAGCGACTGAGCTCTTCCGAAACGTCAAGACGACACCAGTCCATGCATTCTCGTCAAACCTTAAAATGCTATCTCCCGAAGACCGTAGCAAGCTCAGTCTATGTTTTCCGCTATTCAAAATTATCGATCAAACTTTGCGAGTTAAAAACCACGGAAAGTTTGTTCTTTATCGAAAGAAATCGTAAGAAACGTATCGAGTCGGAAGACGGCCCATAGGGACCTAAGACACGACTCGAGGCCCATCCTACGATTTCTTAACCAAAAGCCCGTAAACCACCGCACGGTTTACGCTTGGTCCACAAGGGAGGATAAATGTCAAGTTTCCGCGGATAAATACGGATGTTTTGAAGATAATTGTGAAGATCGGGAAAAATGAAATATCTTCATTTTTATGCTATGACGTCTTAAGGGCAGAAGATTAAAAGCGTAAACCAACCTTGGAGCTAGTATATAAGGAGTCCTAGGCGAGGAGCATAAAGAGAGAATTTTTCAGAGCAAACTTAGCACTTAGAGCAATTTAGGCAATTTTCCGTTTTTGTTATTTCGAGCTGCGACTCAATTAGGCTTAGCCGTCTTAGGGTTGCTAGAACTAGGAATCTCTCCGACAGCTCTTGAGCCCAGGCTTATACCTTGTTGTAAACGCTCATACGCAGATTCGGAATAAGATCTACTTTGGTCTCTTTTTTCGATTTCTTATTCTTATCGTTGTTATTCTCGTGTTCTGATTGCTTGACATGTGGTAATTAGCAGATATCTGAGTCCTCTGGGAAATTAGGGTTTTCCTAGTTTCCTTATTTAAACGGAAATCGACAGTGCAAATTTATTTTGGTTCCCACAACGGCGGACACCCACGGATGTCCGTGGATGTCCCTGTGTGTCTGTGTTTGTCCGTCAGCACACACAGGACGTCTGTGGCTGTCCATCAGTACACATATCATCACGCCGGTCCTTGGACTCAGCACGCGGGCCCTTCCCGTGGACTGTTTGGGTGATTTTGGCCCACGTGGGCTGTCTGTTCAGTACACACAGGACGTCCGTGGGTGTCCACCAGCACACACAGGACGTCTGTGGCTGTCCGTCAGCACACACAGGACGTCTGTGGCTGTCTGTGTGTGTCTGTGTGTGTCCGTGTGTGTCCGTCAGCGCACACAGGATGTCCGCGGCTGTCCATCAGTACACATATCAGCATGCTGGTCCTTGGACTCAGCACGCTGGCCCTTCCTGTGGACTGTTCGGGTGATTTTGGCCCACGTAGGCTGTCTGTTCAGTACACACATGACGTCTGTGGGTGTCCGCAAGCACACACAGGACGTCCGTGGCTGACCGTGTGTGTCCGTGTGTGTCCGTCACCACACACATGACGTCTGTAGCTGTCCATCAGTACACATATCAGCACGCTGGTCCTTGGACTCAGCATGCTGGCCCATCCCGTGGACTGTTTGAGTGATTTTGGCTGACGTGGGCTGTCTGTTCAGTACATACAGGACGTCCGTAGGTGTCCGCCAGCACACACAGGACGTCCGTGGCTGTCCGTCAGCACACACAGGACGTCTGTGGCTGTTCGTGTGTGTCCGTCAACACACACAGGACGTCCGTGGTTGTCCATCAGTATACATATCAGCACGCTGGTCCTTCGACTCAGCACGCTGGCCCTTCCCGTGGACTGTTCGGGTGATTTTGGCCCACGTGGGATGTTTGTTTAGTACACACAGGACGTCCGTGGGTGTCCGTCAGTAACCACAGGACGTCCGTGTGTGTCCGTCAGCACACACAGGACGTCCGTGGCTGTCCATGTTTGTCCGTCAGCACACACACGACGTCTGTGGCTGTCCACCAGTAGACATATCAGCACGTTGGTCCTTGGACTCAGCACGCTGACCCCTCCCGTGGACTGTTCGGGTGATTTTGGCCCACGTGGGCTGTCTGTTCAGTCCACACAGGACATCCGTGGGTGTCCGCCAGCACACACAGGACGTCCGTGGCTGTATGTGTGTGTCCGTGTTTGTGTTTGTGTCTGTCAGCACACACAGGACGTCCGTGGCGGTCCATCACTACACATATCAGCACGTTGGTCCTTGGATTCGACATGCTGGCCCTTCGCGTGGACTGTTCGGGTAATTTTGGCCCACGTGGGCTATCAGTTCAGTAAAAACAGGACGTCTGTGGGTGTCTGCCAGAACACACAGGACATCCGTGGCGGTCCGTGTGTGTCCGTCAGCACACACATGACGTCCGTGGCTGTCCATCAGTACACATATGAGCACGCTGGTCCTTGGACTCAGCACGCTGGCCCTTCCCGTGGACTGTTTGAGTGATTTTGGCCCACGTGGGCTGTCTGTTCAGTACACACAGGATGTCCGGGTGTATTTGTCAGGACACACAGGATGTCCGTGTGTGTCCATCAGCACACACAGGACGTCTGTGGCTGTCCGTCAGCACACATAGAACGTCTGTGGCTGTCCATCATTACACATATCAGCACGCTGGTCCTTGGACTCAGCACGCTAGCCATTCCCGTGGAATGTTCGGGTGATTTTGGCCCATGTGGTCTGTCTGTTCAGTACACACAGGACGTCCTTGGGTGTCCGCCAGCACACACAGGACGGCGGACACCCACAGACGTCGGGGCTGTCCGTGTGTGTCCGTGTGTGTCTGTCAGCACACACAGGACGTCCGTGGCTGTCCATCAGTACACATATCAGCACGCCGGTCCTTTGACTCAGCATGCTGGCCCTTCCCGTGGACTGTTTGGGTGATTTTGGCCCACGTGGGCTGTCTGTTCAGTACACACATGACGTCCGTGGGTGTCCGCCAGCACACACAGGATGTCCGTGGCTGTCCGTCAGCACACACAGGACGTCTGTGGCTGTCCGTGTGTGTCTTTGTGTGTCCGTGTGTGTCCGTCAGCATACACAGGACGTCTGTGGCTGTCCATCAGTACACATATCAGCACGCTGGTCCTTGGACTCAGCACGCTGGCCCTTCCCGTGTACTGTTCGGGTGATTTTGGCCCACGTGGACTGTCTGTTCAGTACACACTGGACGTCCGTGGGTGTCTGTCAGCACACACATGACGTCCATGGCTGTCTGTGTGTGTCCGTGTGTGTCCGTCAGCACACACAGGACGTCCATGGCTGTCCATCAGTAGACATATCAGCACGGTTGTCCTTGGTCTCAGCACGCTGACCCTTCCCGTGGACTGTTCTGGTGATTTTGGCCGACATGGGCTGTCTGTTCAGTACACACAGGCGTCCGTGGGTGTCCGCCAGCACACACAGACGTACGTGGATGTCCCTGTGTGTCCGTGTGTGTCCGTCAGCACACACAGGACGTCTGTGGCTGTCCATCAGTACACATATCAGCATGTTGGTCCTTGGACTCAGCGTGCTGGCCCTTCCCATGGACTGTTCGGGTTATTTTAGCCCACGTGGGCTGTCTGTTCAGTACACACAAGACGTCCGTGGGTGTCCGCCAGAACACACAGGACGTCTGGGTGGCTGTGTGTGTCCTGTGCACACGGGACGTTCCGTGGCTGTCCATCAGTACACATATCAGCACGCTGGTCCTTGGACTCAGCACGCTGGTCCTTGGACTCAACACGCTGGTCCTTGGACTCAGCACGCTGGTCCTTGGACTCAGCATGCTGGCCCTTCCCGTGGACTGTTCGGGTGATTTTGGCCCTCGTGGTGTTAGCAGCTGCACTTCGTTAAATCCGTGGTGTGGACAGTCTCACTGGAAGAACCTAAATCTAATCCACGCATCTTTGAAGGACTCTCCCACCTCCTGCGAGAATGTGGAAATTTTGTTTCGAATTTCTTCAGTGCGCGCCTAATCGAAGAAGTTTCGTAAGAAAGCATTCTTGATGTCGGCCCAGGATGTTAAGGATCCTGTGGGTAGCTGCCTAAGCCAGTGCATCGCTTCTCCATTCAGCGTGTATCTGAAGAGCTTGCACAGCAGGTAATCTTGGGGACTCCTTCCATCCGAATAGCAGCTTTAAATCCTCGAACCGTTCTAGATGGTCCATAGGATGCTCGTGCGGTAACCCAGAGTTGGGTATCTGCGACACGAGAGAAGAGAATAAGAATCAATAAAAAGGGGGTAGGAAGAGAATAAGAATCAATAAAACTAAATCTAATGGCGATCAAACCTCCCGGCAACGGCGCCAAATTTGATACCACTCAAATTACCGTAAGGAGTGTTACTCTCATCAAAAGAGGTTCAGATGTAGTACTTAGGGATCGAATCCACAAGGAGCTAGGGAACAATAAAATCTAGTGTTTATTAATTCTAAGAGTTGTAAATGTTTAAATGAAATAGCAATAGTAACAAGCGAAGAAAATAGTAAATGTAACTTGGTTGGAAATGATATTAGACGCACGGCCACTATTCAGGTTGGAGATTATAATATCTATAGATGCCTATTTGCTGCATGCATGATATGTTAGAGCTCAACCGCTTAACTCAGTGATCAGCTGTCGCATGTTTCACTGGTTAACAAACTAGATCACGTGTCTCAACGGTTAGTATGTTGACAACGAAAGAGTCTCGATCGATGGTCCTATAGGGACGTCGACCGATACACCTTTACCTACATCGACCGATAGTCAGTTGAGGACATCGATCGACGGGTTCTAGCCAGGCCTATGCGCGAGTACGATATGCCCTATTAAGATACTAAATTGGCGGTTAGCCCTCTCTAGCAGTCCTAATATGATAGATAGATGTCAGGATGGGATAACAAGGGTGCTTGAGTATGCAATCCTATGATCATGTTCTAGTTAGCAAGGCTAAAACAAGCAATGAATACAAATCTATCATGAATATCACAACAAGGCAGATCTATAGTTTGGGGCTAATCCACAAACCTATCTGATCCCTGGATCTAATAAATGAACTACTCAGACATAGCAAAGCAATTCATGACAATGAAGAAATGGGAATTCATAGTATAGATGAAAAGAAATGAAAACAAGGAGTTCCAATCACAAGTGATCTTCTCTCCAAACTCTCTCTCTCTCTCTCTCAAAGTAAAACTGTAACAAAAAACTCTCTCTGCCGTCAAAACACTTAGGCAGTAGTATATAATCAACTAGTTTAAAACTCGTCAGGGCATTTTTGTAATTTAGCTTGGACTTGGGCTTCAAGTCTGCTGGATCCAAAATGTCGCATGTCCAATGTCTCGACATCGATCGATGGTACTTGTGTACATTGATCGATATTAATCTTCATTTGTCGAGGCATCTCATGGTGTCGATCGATAGCACTGGATGTGCATCGATCGATTGTTCTTCCTCTCGTCGACCTCTACATGGTCAGCTCAGATGAAATGTCTTTTAAGCTCCAAAATGCTCCAAAGTCAAAGCTTTACTCCGAAATGCACCTGAACCTGAAAACATACCTAGAAGAGTAGAAAACATAAATATATATATATATAGTAAAACACCTATATACCATGGATGAAAACGGGTCAAATCCAAGGTATATCACTCTTCAGCCGCTGGACCCTACCTCCGCTGAGCCGTTTCCAGGGTGGGCAGGCTGTTAAACAAAAAAGATAACTCTTTCTGGAATCCTGCCAATATCTCGGACGGAGTTCCTAACGTACGGTAAACACCCCACGTCCCGGTTCCAGAATTTTAACCAGATCCCCTTTCGAAGTTCGGGCATAAGCGCTATCAGACGGGTTTCCCCTGACTCTTAGGATTGACTAACCCATGTGCAAGTGCGTTCACATGGAACCTTTCCCTCTTCGGCCTTCAAAGTTCTCATTTGA
>NW_022610032.1:0-18099 GCF_000309985.2 Brassica rapa
CAGCCCACGTGGCCAAAATCACCTGAACTGTCCACGAGAAGGGTCAGCGTGCTGAGTGAAAGGACCAATGTGCTGATATATCTTCTGATGGACAGCCACGGACGTCCTGTGGTGTGCTGACGGACACACATAACGTCATGTGTGTGCTGATAGACACCCACAGGACGTCCTGTGTGTACTGACAGACAGCCCATGTGGGCCAAAATCACCCGAACAGTCCACGTGAATGGTCAGCGTGCTGAGTCCAAGGACCAACCTGCTGATATGTGTACTGATGGACAGCTACGGCCGTCCTGTGTGTGCTGACGCACACACGACACACACACACAGCCACGGACGTCCTGTGTGTGCTGAAGACACACACGGACGTCCTCTGTGTGCTGACGGACACCCACGGACGTCGTGTGTGTACTGAACAAAACAGCCTACGTGGGCCAAAATAACCCAATAGTCCACGGAAGGGCCAGCGTGCTGATATGTGTACTGATGGACAGCTACGGGCGTCCTGTGTTGCAGACGGATACAACGGACACACAGACAGCCACGGACGTCCTATGTGTGCTGCCGGACACCCACGGACGTCCTGTGTGTACTGAACAGACAGCCCACGTGGGCCAATATCACCCGAACTGTCCACGGGAAGTGTCAGCGTGCTGAGTCAAAGGACCAATGTGCTGATATGTGTACTGATGGACAGCCACGAACGTCATGTGTGTGCTGACGGACACACACAGACAGCCACATACCATGTGTGTGCTGACGGACACGGACGAACGTCATGTGTGTGCGACGGAACCCACGGACGTCATGTGTGTACTGAACAGACAGCCCACGTGGGCCAAAATCACCCGAACAGTCCACAGGAAGGGTCAGCGTGTTGAGTCCAAGGACAACGTGCTGATATGTGTACTGATGACGACAGCCACGGACGTTCTGTGTGTGCTGATGGACAGCCACGGACGTCCTGTTGTGTACTGAACAGACAGCCCACGTGGGCCAAATCACCCGAACAGTCCACGGGAAGGGTCAGCGTGCTGAGTCCAGGACCAACCTGTTGATAGTGTACTGATGGACAGCCAGCGTCATGTGTGTGCTCACGGACACACACGGACACACACAGACACCCACGGACGTCTTGTGTGTGCTGACGGACACACACGGACGTCCTGTGTGTGCTGATGGACACCGACGGATGTCCTGTGTGTACTGAATAGACAGCCTACGTTGGCCAAAATCACCTGAACAGTCCACGGGAAGGGCCAGCGTGCTGATATGTGTACTGATGGACAGCTACGGACGTCCTGTGTGTGCAGACGGACACACACGGACACACATGGACAGCCATGGACGTCCTATGTGTGCTGGCGGACACCCACGGGCGTCCTGTGTGTACTGAACAGACAGCCCACGTGGGCTAAAATCACCCAAACAGTCCACGGGAAAGGTCAGTGTGCTGAGTCAAAGGACCAATGTGCTGATATGTGTACTGATGGACAGCCACGGACGTCATGTGTGTGCTCACGGAACACACTGTTGTAGTACCCACGACTGAGGTTCCCATCATCCGCAAAGGTCCTACCACAAGGTCCGGCTCAAGGGTTATAAGAGCTGGATTAGCCAAAGCGTGTCCAGGAGTTGCTTGCACAGGAACAAACCGGATTCAAGCAACTATTGATCCAGGAGTTGTCTGACTTAAAGCTGGAAGACACCGGCGAACCATTAGAGGTTCCAGACCCCTTCCATTCAAGCCAGTTCTCCTCCATCGGCCAGAATGAAGCTGGCCTGATCATTTCCACCTTCATACTCAATCCATCCAACCAACTTGCTTCCGGTTCAGAGATATAGTCGACCATCAGAAGGAGTAGTATGTGTTGTACTCTTTTTCCTTATCGGGTTTTGTCCCACTGGGTTTTCCCGAAAGGTTTTAATGAGGCAACATGCAAGCATACTATGAGTTCTGATCCAGACATCTCAAACCGCGACCGGTCTATTGTTTTTCTTTAATTTATTTCGGTTATAAGACTTTGGCCATTTGTCTAGGCCTTTTTATCTTTTAAAGTCCATTGAGGAACACCTATTTAAACCCTTGTAGTTGCCAATTTGGCTAAGTCTTTTTATGAAATCGTTTTGCTTAGCAAAAGAAACCCTAAGTCTTTCAGTTGTGTGAAACCATTGAGAGCAGCCGTCTGACATATCAAAGAACCGATCCATTTTTTTTGTGGAGTCCTTCGATCCATTCCATTCCTTGTCCGAATCTTGAGAGAGACATATGTCCAGCAAGAGCCGGATCCATATCTATCCTTCCATCCGTCCTTGGTATCTTGTTGAGAGAGACACATGTCCAGCAACAGATTCCATCCGCCAAACTTCTCTTTTCTCTATCTTTTGTTCTAGATTTCATTCATCCATTCTATAAAACCCAAAAGAATCATATCTTGCTTATTTATCATTCATCCATTAGTCTCTCGGTTTCACTTCTTGTTTCTATTGAAAACTCATAAAAGTTCATATCTGTTTCAGGTACAGTCCCAAACAAGAGACGACCCGGCCGGTACCGTCCATCTGAGCCAAGGCTGAACCGCGGAACGGCCATCCAACCGTCCGTCCGTCCGTCCAATCCGACCATCCGTCCCGTGCCTACAAATGGCTCAATGATGAGACTGAACTTGTACTAACGTGGCTAGCAAGTATCTTGTTGATAAGCTAGGATTGGTCAAAACTGCACATCCCCGGCCATATCGTCTCAAATGGCTCAATGATGAGAGTGAACTCAAGATTGCCGAACAAGTTGTTGTGTCCTTCAGTATTGGCAAGTACCATGACCAGGTCAAGTGTGATGTTGTACCCATGCAAGCCGGCCATATACTTTTAGGAAGGCCGTGGCAGTTTGACAAGGAGACCCTTCACCATGGACGCACCAACAATTATAGTTTCGTCAACAACAACAAGATGCACAGCTAGCACCTCTCAGCCCCAAGAAGTTCATGATATGCAGAAGGCAATGATCCAGTCCGGCCAGGTAAGTAACACTAACCTTTACATGACTTCCGGACAAGTGCTTAAATCATTACAACGTGAGACACAGGTGCTACTAATGATCTCTAAGGAAGGTTTTTTTGCAGGTTTTGAGGCTCCTGAAGTACCGGATGTAGTACAAGACCTCATGGGACGTTACAAGGATGTCTTTCCTGATGAGATTCCAGCCGGTTTACCCCCTGTCCGTGGCATAGAACATCAGATCGACCTTGTACCCGGTGCGCCCCTACCAACCGAGCCGCTTACCGTGTCAACCTTGAGGAAGCTAAGGAGCTGGAGCGGCAGGTCGAAGACCTCATGGACAAAGGCTACATCCGCGAGAGCCTTAGTCCCTGTGCGGTCCCGGTTCTACTAGTGCCTAAGAAGGATGGAACGTGGCGCATGTGTGTGGACTGCCGAGCCATCAACAACATAACCATCAAATATCGGTACCCTATACCTAGATTAGATGATATGTTGGATGAACTGAGTGGGTCTGTTGTGTTTTCTAAGATTGATCTCAGGAGTGGGTACCATCAAGTCCGCATGAAGGAAGGAGATGAGTGGAAAACCGCCTTCAAGACCAAGCAAGGACTGTACGAGTGGCTGGTGATGCCGTTTGGCCTTACCAACGCCCCTAGCACATTCATGAGGCTCATGAACGAGGTCCTCCGACCTTACATTGGTAAATTCGTGGTTGTATACTTTGATGACATCCTGATTTACAGCAGGTCCTTAACTGAACACATTGGACATCTAGAACAGGTTTTGAAAGCCTTGAGGCAAGAAGGCCTTTATGCTAACCTTAAGAAATGTGTTTTCTGCACTGATCAGTTGGTATTTTTAGGCTTTGTTGTGAGTTCACAGGGACTGAAGGTTGATGAGGAGAAGATCAAGGCGATACAAGACTGGCCGACGCCGACCACGATCGGACATGTCCGCAGTTTCCATGGACTGGCCAGTTTCTATCGACGATTTGTGAAGGATTTCAGTACCATTGCCGCCCCAATGACCTCCGTGATCAAGAAGAATGTATCCTTTACTTGGGGTCCTGCCCAAGAGGAGTCTTTCAACAGGCTTAAATACAGCTTGACACATGCACCGGTCCTAACTCTTCCTGATTTTGATAAACCTTTTGAGGTTGAGTGTGATGCTTCAGGGACAGGAATAGGAGCCGTACTGACCCAAGGAGGCCGGCCAGTGGCTTTCTTTAGTGAGAAATTGAGTGGAGCCGCCCTCAATTACCCCACCTATGATAAAGAGCTATATGCTCTAGTAAGGTCACTTGAAACTTGGCAACATTATCTTCTGTCTAAAGAGTTTATTATCCATACAGATCACGAGACTCTTAAGCATTTGAGGGGCCAGACCACACTCAAGAAGAGGCATGCTAGGTGGCTGGAGTTTGTGGAGACTTTTCCCTATGTGATCAAGTACAAGAAGGGAAAGGACAACGTAGTGGCAGATGCTCTATCCCGGCGCCACACACTCATTACCACCATGGAGGCTAAGATCATGGGTTTTGAACAACTTAAAATGTCTTATGAAACTGACCCTGATTTTTCTGAGCTTTACAGTAACACGGCTAAGGGAGCCATGGGTCCATTCTATCAGCCGGACGGGTTCCTCTTCAAGGAAAAACGACTGTGCATCCCCATGGTTCCATGCGAGACTTACTGACCCGAGAAGCTCATGGGGGCGGGTTGATGGGGCATTTCGGTCAAGACAAAACCCTGAGAGTCCTGTCCGACCACTTCTATTGGCCCCGGACGAGGCGCTATGTCGAGAGCCTTTGCGCCAAGTGGACTGTCTGTGTCAAAACCAAATCCAGGTCGCATCCTTATGATTTACACATGCCTTTACCTATTCCTATTGCACCATGGGTCGATCTGTCTATGGACTTTGTGCTGGGCTTGCCCAAGATAGAACACAAGGATTCTATTTTTGTTGTAGTGGACAGGTTCTCCAAGATGGCACATTTCATTCCGTGCTCCAAGACCAATGATACAAGCCAAACCGCTGATCTCTTCTTCAAGGAAGTGGTGCGCTTACATGGAGTGCCTCGTACCATTGTATCCGACCGAGACACAAAATTCCTCAGCCACTTCTGGAAAACATTGTGGAAAAAGCTTGGAACCAAGCTCCTCTTCTCGACCACTTGCCATCCACAGACTGATGGTCAGACCGAGGTAGTAAACCGTACACTCTCTCAGTTGTTGAGGGCTACGGTGGGTAAGAATCTTAGAAATTGGTTGAGTTGTTTGCCTTTCATTGAGTTTGCTTATAACCATGCAAGGCACTCTATTACTAATCTCTCCCCTTTTGAGATCGTGTATGGCTTTAGACCAGAGACGCCCATGGACCTATCCGCACTGCCCCCAGCCATGCAAGTTAGCCAGAGTGGTGACAAAAAGGCTGAGTTTGTGAAGAACATGCACCGGAAAGTCAAGGAGACGTTGGAGAAGAAGGCTGAACGGAACCGGATTAAGCTCAACAATGGGCGCACAGAAGTTATCTTCCAACCAGGCGACTGGGTGTGGCTCCACATGAGGCCAGAGCGGTTTCCGGAAGAGAGGAAGAGCAAATTATCTCCACGAGCGAACGGACCATTCCGAGTGCTCGACCGGATCAATGACAATTGCTACCGGCTAGAGCTGCCAGGTGAGTTCCAAGTTTCCCGAACGTTCAATTTGTCTGAGTTGTCTCCTTATATTGCAGATGACGGAGATGTTTTGAGGACAGAACCTGTTCTAGAGGGAGGGGATGTTGTAGTACCCACGCCTGAGGTTCCCATCATCCGCAAAGGTCCTACCACAAGGTCTGGCTCAAGGGTTATAAGAGCTGGATTTGCCAAAGCTGTCCAGGAGTTGCTTGCACAGGAACAAACCGAATTCAAGCAACTATTCATCCAGGAGTTGTCTGACTTAAAGCTGGAAGACACCGGCGAACCATTAGAGGTTCCAGACCCCTTCCATTCAAGCCAGTTCTCCTCCATCGGCCAGAATGAAGCCGGCCTGATCATTTCCACCTTCATACTCAATCCATCCAACCAACTTGCTTCCGGTTCAGAGATATAGCCGACCATCAGAAGGAGTAGTATGTGTTGTACTCTTTTTCCTTATCGGGTTTTGTCCCACTGGGTTTTCCCGAAAGGTTTTAATGAGGCAACATGCAAGCATACTATGAGTTCTGATCAAGACATCTCAAACCGCGACGGTCTATTGTTTTTCTTTAATTTATTTCGGTTAAGACTTTGGCCATTTGTCTAGGCCTTTTTATCTTTTAAAGTCCATTGAGGAACACCTATTTAAACCCTTGTAGTTGCCAATTTTCGGCTAAGTCTTTTTATGAAATCGTTTTTGCTTTAGCAAAGAAACCCTAAGTCTTTCAGTTGTGTGAAACCATTGAGAACAGCCGTCTGACATATCAAAGAACCGATCCATTGTTCTTTGTGGAGTCCTTCAATCCATTCCATTCCTTGTCCGAATCTTGAGAGAGACATACGTCCAGCAAGAGCCGGATCCATATCAATCCTTCCATCCGTCCTTGGCATCTTGTTGAGAGAGACACACGTCCAGCAACATATTCCATCCGCCAAACTTCTCTTTTCTCTATCTTTTGTTCTAGATTTCATTCATCCATTCTATAAAACCCAAAAGAATCATATCTTGCTTATTTATCATTCATCCATTAGTCTCTCGGTTTCTCTTCTTGTTTCTATTGAAAACTCATAAAAGTTCATATCTGTTTCTGGTACAATCCCAAACAAGAGACGACCCGGCCGGTACCGTCCATCCGAGCCAAGGCTGAACCGCGGAACGGCCATCCGACCGTCCGTCCGTCCGTCCAATCCGACCATCCGTCCCGTGCCTACAACACACACGGACACACACAGACAGCCACAGACGTCCTGTGTGTGTTGACGGACACACACAGACGTCATGTGTGTGCTGACAGACACCCACGGACGTCCTGTGTGTACTGAACAGACATCCCACATGGGCCAAAATCATCCGACCAGTCCACGGGAAGGGTCAGCATGCTGAGTCCAAGGACCAACCTGCTGATATGTGTACTGATGGACAGCCACGGACGTCCTGTGTGTGCTAACGGACACACACGGACACACACAGACAGCCACGGACGTCATGTGTGTGCTGACAGACACACACGGACGTCCTGTGTGTGCTGACGGACACACACGGACGTCCTGTGTGTGCTGACGGACACCCACGGACGTCCTGTGTGTACTGAACAGACAGCCCACGTGGGCCAAAATCACCCGAACAGTCCACGGGAAGGGCCAGCGTGCTGATATGTGTACTGATGGATAGCTACGGACGTTCTGTGTGTGCAGACGGACACACACGGACACACACAGACAGCCACAGACGTCCTATGTGTGCTGGCGGACACCCACAGACGTCCTGTGTGTACTGAATAGAAAGCCCACGTGGGCCAAAATCACCCGAACTGTCCACGGGAAGGGTCAGCGTGCTGAGTCAAAGGACCAATGTGCTGATATGTGTACTGATAGACAGCCACGAACGTCCTGTGTGTGCTGACGGACACACACAGACAGCCACGGATGTCCTGTGTGTGCTGACGGACACACACGGACGTCATGTGTGTGCTGACAGACACCCACAGACGTCATGTGTGTACTGAACAGACAGCCCACGTGGGCCAAAATCACCCGAACAGTCCATGGGAAGGGTCAGCGTGCTGAGTCCAAGGACAATTGTTCTGATATGTGTACTGATGGATAGCCACAGACGTCCTGTGTGTGCTGACGGACACACACGGACAGCCACGGACATCCTGTGTGTGCTGATGGACAGCCACGGACGTCCTGTGTGTACTGAACAGACAGCCCACGTGGGCCAAAATCACCCAAACAGTCCACGGGAAGGGTCAGCGTGCTGAGTCCAAGGACCAACCTGCTGATATGTGTACTGATGGACAGCCACGGACGTCCTGTGTGTGCTGACGGACACACACGGACACACACAGACAGCCACGGACGTCTTGTGTGTGCTGACGGACACACATGGACGTCCTGTGTGTGCTGATGGACACCCACGGACGTCCTGTGTGTACTGAACAGACAGCCTACGTTGGCCAAAATCGCCCGAACAGTCCACGGGAAGCGTCAGCGGGCTGAGTCCAAGGACCAACCTCCTGTTATGTGTACTGATGGACAGCCACAGACGTCCTGTATGTTCTAACGGACACACACGGACACACAGACAGCCACAGATGTCCTGTGTGTGCTGATGGACACACACGGACGCCTTGTGTGTCCTGACAGACACCCATGGACGTCATGTGTGTACTGAACAGACAGCCCACGTGGGCCAAAATCACCCGAACAGTCCACGAGAAGGGCCAGCGTGCTGAGTCCAAGGACCAGCGTGCTGATATGTGTACTGATGGACAGCCATGGACGTCCTGTGTCTGCAGACGGACACACACAGACAGCCACGGACTTCCTATGTGTGCTGGCGGACACCCACAGACGTCCTGTGTGTACTGAACAGAAAGCCCACGTGGGCCAAAATCACCCGAACTGTCCACGAGAAAGGTCAGCGTGCTGAGTGAAAGGACCAATGTGCTGATATATCTTCTGATGGACAGCCACGGACGTCCTGTGTGTGCTGACGGACACACACGGACGTCATGTGTGTGCTGATAGACACCCACGGACGTCCTGTGTGTACTGAACAGACAGCCCACGTGGGCCAAAATCACCCGAACAGTCCACGTGAAGGGTCAGCGTGCTGAGTCCAAGGACCAACCTGCTGATATGTGTACTGATGGACAGCTACGGACGTCCTGTGTGTGCTGACTGACACACACGGACACACACACAGAAAGCCACGAACGTCCTGTGTGTGCTGACGGACACACACGGACGTCCTCTGTGTGCTGACGGACACCCACGGACGTCGTGTGTGTACTGAACAAACAGCGTACGTGGGCCAAAATCACCCAAACAGTCCACGGGAAGGGCCAGCGTGCTGATATGTGTACTGATGGACAGCTACGGACGTCCTGTGTGTGCAGACGGATACACACGGACACACAGACAGCCACGGACGTCCTATGTGTGCTGCCGGACACCCACGGACGTCCTGTGTGTACTGAACAGACAGCCCACGTGGGCCAATATCACCCGAACTGTCCACGGGAAGTGTCAGCGTGCTGAGTCAAAGGACCAATGTGCTGATATGTGTACTGATGGACAGCCACGAACGTCATGTGTGTGCTGACGGACACACACAGACAGCCACATACGTCATGTGTGTGCTGACGGACACGGACGAACGTCATGTGTGTGCTGACGGACACCCACGGACGTCATGTGTGTACTGAACAAACAGCCCACGTGGGCCAAAATCACCCGAACAGTCCATAGGAAGGGTCAGCGTGCTGAGTCCAAGGACCAACGTGCTGATATGTGTACTGATGGACAGCCACGGACGTTCTGTGTGTGCTGATGGACAGCCACAGACGTCCTGTGTGTACTGAACAGACAGCCCACATGGGACAAAATCACCCGAACAGTCCACGGGAAGGGTCAGCGTGCTGAGTCCAAGGACCAACCTGCTGATATGTGTACTGATGGACAGCCACAGACGTCCTGTGTGTGCTGACGGACACACACGGACACACACAGATAGACACGAACGTCTTGTGTGTGTGCTGACGGACACATACGGACGTCCTGTGTGTGCTGATGGACACCCACGGACGTCGTTTGTGTACTGAACAGACAGCCCACGTGGGCCAAAATCACCCGAACAGTCCACGGGAAGGGCCAGCGTGCTGATATGTGTACTGATGGACAGCAACGGACGTCCTGTTTGTGCAGACGGACACACATGGACACACACGGACAGCCATGGACGTCCTATGTGTGCTGGCGGACACCCACGGACGTCCTGTGTGTATTGAACAGACAGCCGACGTGGGCTAAAATCACCCGAACAGTCCACGGGAAGGGTCAGTGTGTTGAGTAAAAGGACCAATGTGCTGATATATGTACTGATGGACAGCCACGGACGTCATGTGTGTGCTCACGGACACACACTGTTGTAGTACCCACGACTGAGGTTCCCATCATCTGCAAGGTCCTACCACAAGGTCCGGCTCAAGGGTTATAAGAGCTGGATTAGCCAAAGCTGTCCAGGAGTGCTTGCACAGGAACAAACCGGATTCAAGCAACTATTGATCCAGGAGTTGTCTGACTTAAAGCTGGAAGACACCGGCGAACCATTAGAGGTTCCAGACCCCTTCCATTCAAGCCAGTTCTCCTCCATCGGCCAGAATGAAGCTGGCCTGATCATTTCCACCTTCATACTCAATCCATCCAACCAACTTGCTTTCGGTTTAGAGATATAGTCGACCATCAGAAGGAGTAGTATGTGTTGTACTCTTTTTCCTTATCGGGTTTTATCCTACTGGGTTTTCCCGAAAGGTTTTAATGAGGCAACATGCAAGCATACTATGAGTTCTGATCCAGACATCTCAAACCGCGACCGGTCTATTGTTTTTCTTTAATTTATTTCGGTTAAGACTTTGGCCATTTGTCTAGGCCTTTTTATCTTTTAAAGTCCATTGAGGAACACCTATTTAAACCCTTGTAGTTGCCAATTTTCGGCTAAGTCTTTTTATGAAATCGTTTTTGCTTAGCAAAAGAAACCCTAAGTCTTTCAGTTGTGTGAAACCATTGAGAGCAGCCGTCTGACATATCAAAGAACCGATCCATTGATCTTTGTGGAGTCCTTCGATCCATTCCATTCCTTGTCCGAATCTTGAGAGAGACATATGTCCAGCAAGAGCCGGATCCATATCTATCCTTCCATCCGTCCTTGGTATCTTGTTGAGAGAGACACATGTCCAGCAACAGATTCCATCTGCCAAACTTCTCTTTTCTCTATCTTTTGTTCTAGATTTCATTCATCCATTCTATAAAACCCAAAAGAATCATATCTTGCTTATTTATCATTCATCCATTAGTCTCTCGTTTCTCTTCTTGTTTCTATTGAAAACTCATAAAAGTTCATATCTGTTTCAGGTACAGTCCCAAACAAGAGACGACCCGGCCGGTACCGTCCATCTGAGCCAAGGCTGAACCGCGGAACGGCCATCCGACCGTCCGTCCGTCCGTCCAATCCGACCATCCGTCCCGTGCCTACAAATGGCTCAATGATGAGATTGAACTTGTACTAACGTGGCTAGCAAGTATCTTGTTGATAAGCTAGGATTGGTCAAAACTGCACATCCCCGGCCATACCGTCTCAAATGGCTCAATGATGAGACTGAACTCAAGATTGCCGAACAAGTTGTTGTGTCCTTCAGTATTGGCAAGTACCATGACCAGGTCAAGTGTTATGTTGTACCCATGCAAGCCGGCCATATACTTTTAGGAAGGCCGTGGCAGTTTGACAAGGAGACCCTTCACCATGGACGCACCAACAATTATAGTTTCGTCAACAACAACAAGATGCACAGCCTAGCACCTCTCAGCCCCAAGAAGTTCATGATATGCAGAAGGCAATGATCCAGTCCGGCCAGGTAAGTAACACTAACCTTTACATGACTTCCGGACAAGTGCTTAAATCATTACAACGTGAGACACAGGTGCTACTAATGATCTCTAAGGAAGGTTTTTTTGCAGGTTTTGAGGCTCCTGAAGTACCGGATGTAGTACAAGACCTCATGGGACGTTACAAGGATGTCTTTCCTGATGAGATTCCAGCCGGTTTACCCCCTGTCCGTGGCATAGAACATCAGATCGACCTTGTACCCGGTGCGCCCCTACCAACCGAGCCGCTTACCGTGTCAACCTTGAGGAAGCTAAGGAGCTGGAGCGGCAGGTCGAAGACCTCATGGACAAAGGCTACATCCGCGAGAGCCTTAGTCCCTGTGCGGTCCCGGTTCTACTAGTGCCTAAGAAGGATGGAACGTGGCGCATGTGTGTGGACTGCCGAGCCATCAACAACATAACCATCAAATATCGGTACCCTATACCTAGATTAGATGATATGTTGGATGAACTGAGTGGGTCTGTTGTGTTTTCTAAGATTGATCTCAGGAGTGGGTACCATCAAGTCCGCATGAAGGAAGGAGATGAGTGGAAAACCGCCTTCAAGACCAAGCAAGGACTGTACGAGTGGCTGGTGATGCCGTTTGGCCTTACCAACGCCCCTAGCACATTCATGAGGCTCATGAACGAGGTCCTCCGACCTTACATTGGTAAATTCGTGGTTGTATACTTTGATGACATCCTGATTTACAGCAGGTCCTTAACTGAACACATTGGACATCTAGAACAGGTTTTGAAAGCCTTGAGGCAAGAAGGCCTTTATGCTAACCTTAAGAAATGTGTTTTCTGCACTGATCAGTTGGTATTTTTAGGCTTTGTTGTGAGTTCACAGGGACTGAAGGTTGATGAGGAGAAGATCAAGGCGATACAAGACTGGCCGACGCCGACCACGATCGGACATGTCCGCAGTTTCCATGGACTGGCCAGTTTCTATCGACGATTTGTGAAGGATTTCAGTACCATTGCCGCCCCAATGACCTCCGTGATCAAGAAGAATGTATCCTTTACTTGGGGTCCTGCCCAAGAGGAGTCTTTCAACAGGCTTAAATACAGCTTGACACATGCACCGGTCCTAACTCTTCCTGATTTTGATAAACCTTTTGAGGTTGAGTGTGATGCTTCAGGGACAGGAATAGGAGCCGTACTGACCCAAGGAGGCCGGCCAGTGGCTTTCTTTAGTGAGAAATTGAGTGGAGCCGCCCTCAATTACCCCACCTATGATAAAGAGCTATATGCTCTAGTAAGGTCACTTGAAACTTGGCAACATTATCTTCTGTCTAAAGAGTTTATTATCCATACAGATCACGAGACTCTTAAGCATTTGAGGGGCCAGACCACACTCAAGAAGAGGCATGCTAGGTGGCTGGAGTTTGTGGAGACTTTTCCCTATGTGATCAAGTACAAGAAGGGAAAGGACAACGTAGTGGCAGATGCTCTATCCCGGCGCCACACACTCATTACCACCATGGAGGCTAAGATCATGGGTTTTGAACAACTTAAAATGTCTTATGAAACTGACCCTGATTTTTCTGAGCTTTACAGTAACACGGCTAAGGGAGCCATGGGTCCATTCTATCAGCAGGACGGGTTCCTCTTCAAGGAAAAACGCCTGTGCATCCCCATGGTTCCATGCGAGACTTACTGACCCGAGAAGCTCATGGGGCGGGTTGATGGGGCATTTCGGTCGAGACAAAACCCTGAGAGTCCTGTCCGACCACTTCTATTGGCCCCGGACGAGGCGCTATGTTGAGAGCCTTTGCGCCAAGTGAACTGTCTGTCTCAAAACCAAATCCAGGTCGCATCCTTATGATTTACACATGCCTTTACCTATTCCTATTGCACCATGGGTCGATCTGTCTATGGACTTTGTGTTGGGCTTGCCCAAGATAGAACACAAGGATTCTATTTTTGTTGTAGTGGACAGGTTCTCCAAGATGGCACATTTCATTCCGTGCTCGAAGACCAATGATGCAAGCCAAACCGCTGATCTCTTCTTCAAGGAAGTGGTGCGCTTACATGGAGTGCCTCGTACCATTGTATCCGACCGAGACACAAAATTCCTCAGCCACTTCTGGAGGACATTGTGGAAAAAGCTTGGAACCAAGCTCCTCTTCTCGACCACTTGCCATCCACAGACTGATGGTCAGACCGAGGTAGTAAACCGTACACTCTCTCAGTTGTTGAGGGCTACGGTGGGTAAGAATCTTAGAAATTGGTTGAGTTGTTTGCCTTTCATTGAGTTTGCTTATAACCATGCAAGGCACTCTATTACTAATCTCTCCCCTTTTGAGATCGTGTATGGCTTTAGACCAGAGACGCCCATGGACCTATCCGCACTGCCCCCAGCCATGCAAGTTAGCCAGAGTGGTGACAAAAAGGCTGAGTTTGTGAAGAACATGCACCGGCAAGTCAAGGAGACGTTGGAGAAGAAGGCTGAACGGAACCGGATTAAGCTCAACAATGGGCGCACAGAAGTTATCTTCCAACCAGGCGACTGGGCGTGGCTCCACATGAGGCCAGAGCGGTTTCCGGAAGAGAGGAAGAGCAAATTATCTCCACGAGGGGACGGACCATTCCGAGTTCTCGACCGGATCAATGACAATGCCTACCGGCTAGAGCTGCCAGGTGAGTTCCAAGTTTCCCGAACGTTCAATGTGTCTGACTTGTCTCCTTATATTGCAGATGACGGAGATGTTTTGAGGACAGAACCTGTTCTAGAGGGAGGGGATGTTGTAGTACCACGCCTGAGGTTCCCATCATCCGCAAAGGTCCTACCACAAGGTCCGTCTCAAGGGTTATAAGAGCTGGATTTGCCAAAGCTGTCCAGGAGTTGCTTGCACAGGAACAAACCGAATTCAAGCAACTATTGATCCAGGAGTTGTCTGACTTAAAGCTGGAAGACACCGGCGAACCATTAGAGGTTCCAGACCCCTTCCATTCAAGCCAGTTCTCCTCCATCGGCCAGAATGAAGCCGGCCTGATCATTTCCACCTTCATACTCAATCCATCCAACCAACTTGCTTCCGGTTCTGTGATATAGCCGACCATCAGAAGGAGTAGTATGTGTTGTACTCTTTTTCCTTATCGGGTTTTGTCCCACTGGGTTTTCCCGAAAGGTTTTAATGAGGCAACATGCAAGCATACTATGAGTTCTGATCAAGACATCTCAAACCGCGACCGGTCTATTGTTTATCTTTAATTTATTTCGGTTAAGACTTTGGCCATTTGTCTAGGCCTTTTTATCTTTTAAAGTCCATTGAGGAACACCTATTTAAACCCTTGTAGTTGCCAATTTTCGGCTAAGTCTTTTTATGAAATCGTTTTTGCTTTAGGAAAGAAACCCTAAGTCTTTCAGTTGTGTGAAACCATTGAGAACAGCCGTCTGACATATCAAAGAACCGATCCATTGTTCTTTGTGGAGTCCTTCAATCCATTCCATTCCTTGTCCGAATCTTGAGGGAGTCATACGTCCAGCAAGAGCCGGATCCATATCTATCCTTCCATCCGTCCTTGGCATCTTGTTGAGAGAGACACACGTCCAGCAACAGATTCCATCCGCCAAACTTCTCTTTTCTCTATCTTTTGTTCTAGATTTCATTCATCCATTCTATAAAACCCAAAAGAATCATATCTTGCTTATTTATCATTCATCCATTAGTCTCTCGGTTTCTCTTCTTGTTTCTATTGAAAACTCATAAAAGTTCATATCTCTTTCTGGTACAATCCCAAACAAGAGACGACCCGGCCGGTACCGTCCATCCGAGCCAAGGCTGAACCGCGGAACGGCCATCCAAACGTCCGTCCATCCGTCCAATCCGACCATCCGTCCCGTGCCTACAACACACACGGACACACACAGACAGCCACAGACGTCCTGTGTGTGTTGACAGGCACACACAGACGTCATGTGTGTGCTGACAGACACCCACGGACGTCCTGTGTGTACTGAACAGACATCCCACGTGGGTTAAAATCATCCGACCAGTCCACGGGAAGGGTCAGCATGCTGAGTCCAAGGACTAACCTGCTGATATGTGTACTGATGGACAGCCACGGACGTTATGTGTGTGCTGACAGACACACACGGACACACACAGACAGCCACGGACGTCCTGTGTGTGCTGACGGACACACACGGACGTCCTGTTTGTGCTGACGGACACACACGACGTCCTGTGTGTGCTGACGGAAACCCACGGACGTCCTGTGTGTACTGAACAGACAGCCTGGGCCAAAATCACCCGAACAGTCCACGGGAAGGGCCAGCGTGCAGAGTCCAAGGACCAACGTGCTGACATGTTTACAGATGGACAGCCACGGATGTCCTGTGTATACTGACGGACACACACGGACACACAAGGACAGCCACAGACGTCCTGGGTGTGTGCTGATGGACACACACGGACGTCCTGTGTCTGCTGATGGACACCCACGGATACACACGGACGTCCTGTGTGTGCTGACGGACACACACGGACACACACAGATAGCCACTGTCACGCCCCCAATCCTGAGTAGGATTGTTGGGACGGCCATGGTTCGAGGAAACGTGCAAGCCAGTCTTAGGACATCAAGGCAAGCGTTCCATGGTCGAGAAAGAAGGTTAAGGACATAAGGAAACTTAGACTTAACCTTATAAAAGCTAAGAGACAGCTAGGACGAGTAAGACGGTAGCTGGACGAAGTGGACGAGTAGCTCGGCCAGCTCAATGAACCTAGGTTCAGTTCACTCCAGCTCAGTCCTACTAAGTCAGCTCCACTAGCTGGACTACTAGCTCACTCAGCTGAGGCAGCTGAGAGTCAGCTCATCTCAGCTAGACGGACTGTCCGGGCTTTAGGCCGATGGTCCGGGTCCGGGGCAGTGGCGGGCTGTGAGGTATGGCCATGAGGCCATGGGCTGTTGGGTCTTAGGACAAGGCCGTGGGCTAAGTCCAGGAGGCTTGGGGCGTGGGTTGGGCTTGTGGCAGACCCCAAACCCAATCAGAAAGGGCAAAGGGATGCAAGTGGCCGAAAGGGGACAACCCTTGGCCGATGGTGCCCATTCGCTAGCAAGTCATGCCTGTTCGTGGGGCAAGACTTACCCCCTCGTTTTCTATAAATATGGGGGCTCTCTGGTCGATTTCATTATCCAATTCCAGAGTAAAATACTCAGAGAAAACCGTAGAGAGAAAGAAAGAGAGAAAGAGAGAGTTCCGGCCAAGAGAAAGGCCGATTGTGGTGGTGTTGTGTTCCGGCGACTCTGATCGTTTGAGAACTAACTCCGGTCAAGAATGGGAGATCAAGACAAGGAGAAGAGCATGGAGAACCCAGACGTGGTTCACAAGGTATGTGATGGGCCGTGGCTCCATCAGACCGAACGGACGGTCCATGCAACCGCACCGCGGCTCTGCTCGGTTCCTAAGTCCCATCCGGCTCTCCTTATCTGTTTCAATTCGTTTCTCTTCTCTTCTCTCTGGTTAAACACGAAAGGTTGTGTTGGTTGAGTCCAAGGGACACGTCCCTAGGCTTTGGCCGAACATAATCAAACCGCTAGCCTAGACACGGGTCGGTTAGTGGGATGATCCGATCGCACCAAGACTAGGCGGTTAGGACGAACGGTTGGGAATGACCCAAAGGGCACGAGTTGTCAAGAGTCACGAGTGTCCAAGAGGCACGAATGGCCAAAGGGTACATGTTCCAAACGGTGTCTTTTGGGACAGGTTAGGACCGATCCTTATGGATCAGCCTATGGCTTGTCTAGTCAAGACAAGGTCACGGTTTGTCTAAGCCAAGGTGGAGTCACAAGGTCTGACCGGTTGCTAAGCCTTCCGGATTAGGCTTGAGGCTTACTCGGCCGATTGGATCCAGGCCTAAGGCCGGATCAGGTAAGGGAGTCCGTTGGGCCATCGAGCCGGACTCCATTGGCCGGTCGCACCTAGATTCTATCCGGTTAGACGGATTGGTCTTTGGGACAGTCTGGATCTGTTAGTGTGTTCTGTTTATCTATTCTGGACTATCTATCTGATTCTAAGTCAAGGGGTGGTTGGTTGAATGACTTAGGATACGGTAGGTAGGTTCATACGTTTTATGATTATGTTGACTGAGGTTTATCTAAGTTCTAGGAACCAAGCCAGCATTGTAGAATCAATCCGTTCTATTCTCGGTTATGATTAATGCTTATCTGGTTGTGGTTTCAGGAACTAAGGATGGTTCTGGTCAAGCCAAGGAGCCGTGAAGGCTCGGTCAGTGAGAGGCTGTGTAACGTGTGGTTAGATGATACTAGGGATGAACTAGTGATTGTCTATGAGACTATTAAGAAGTTGTGTATTGAATCTCATGTTTCTAAGTAATACAAAGTTTATACATGTTATTCCACTATGTAATCTGTTCTTTGTTTATGAACCTCATATTCGAATATGACTTAGCAAATAAAAGACTTAAAATGGATCAAACGAGCAAAGAAATTATAAGTATCCAGTTGGGTCAAGAGACCAG
>NW_022610033.1:0-31206 GCF_000309985.2 Brassica rapa
TTTAGAACTGTCTAATCTTTCATTAAGGACATGAGTTACAATATATAGTGTGAGCATACAAGGGTTTTCGAAATCAAGAGAAGACTAAAGCATGTGAGGTCAATCAGGAGAGGATAAGCTCATTTGGACTAGCCAATTAGCTTCTCCACATGCGCGGAGCATCTAGCATCTTGGACCGAGATGCTCTTGCCTTTCCAGCTGTTCCAGCCTGTCAAGGCGCGCTCTACCTTATCCCTAAACGGTCTGATGCATCCAGGTAAGTTCCTTCCCTTCACTTAAGTTACCGCAAGTAACTTCTTTACCCTTGTCAAGGTTTCACCCATCTTCATGTGTACGGTCATGTACGGACTGTACGGACTTGTACGGACCTTGCCCAAACCTTCCCAAGCTTCAACTCATCTCCTTAGTCTCAACTCCTCACTTGCTTCACACTTATACGCAACTCAACTCAACACTCCCCCTCAAGCTTAGCTTTGTGAAAGCCTAAGCTTGGATAGCTATGAGATCTTCCTCATTAAAAACCTTACCAAGGAAAACCCATTGGGATAAAACCTTGATAAGGGAAAAAGAGTAAAGACCTCACAGCCAAGGGGATCAGCTCCTTCTCTTCCCAAGATCAATGAGGCCCAACCTGATGTGAATGGACTCCATTGTCTTTTGTCTTGCAGCTTTGGTGAACACATCCGCTAACTGATCTTCACTTCTTGTGTAGCATGGCAGGATGACTCCTAGGATGATCATCTGCCTCACCTTGTGACAATCAACTTCAATGTGCTTGGTTCTTTCATGAAACACCGAGTTGGATGCAATGTGGATGGCAGCTTGGTTATCACAATGCATGGTCATTGGAGTGGCTTGATCAATCTCCAAATGCTTCAAGATGCCTTTGATCCACACCAGCTCGTTGGTCAGCTTCAGCATAGCTCTATACTCAGCTTCTGCACTTGAACAAGACACCACCTTCTGTTTCTTACTCTTCCAAGTAACCAAGTTGCCTCCAATGAATGTGCAATAGCCTGTGGTTGATCTTCTGTCTGCTCTATCACCAGCCCAATCTGCATCACAGTATCCAACCACTTCAGTGCTCCCATTGCAGCCCATCCATACTCCTTGATCAGGTGAGCCGTTGAGATACATCAAGATCCTCTCCACCATGCGCCAATGATGCTCCTTAGGCACTTGCATGTGTTGACTCACCTGATTCACAGCAAAACAAATGTCAGGTCTAGTTATGGTAAGGTAAATCAATTTGCCAACTAGTTTTCTATAGAGTTTAGGATCCTGATAAGGTTTGCTGTCTTCAATCTCCCCCTCTCGTGGGACTTTGTAACCATCCTCCATAGGCATCCTTGCTGTCTTGCCTCCATAAGCACCTGCACCTTTCAAAAGATCAAGTGTATATTTCCTTTGGGACATGAATAAACCTTCCTTGGATCTACATATCTCAATTCCAAGAAAGTATTTCATTTCTCCCAAGTCTTTAATCTCAAACATGGATTTAAGAAACTCCTTGGTTGCTATGATACCTTCCTTATCACTTCCTGTGATAATGATATCATCAACATACACAAGGAGTGCAATCATACCTGAGGGAGTAGTGAGAGTGAAGAGGGTGTGATCTAGTTCAGACTTCTTGAAGCCTCGGCCATTGAGAGTAGTGCTCAGCTTGTTGTACCAAGCTCTTGGTGATTGCTTCAGCCCATAGATAGCTTTCTTCAATCTTAACACGTTCCCTCTCTTCACTAAGTGTTCCAGACCTGGAGGTGGATGCATATACACTTCATCCTCAAGTTCTCCTTGTAGGAATGCATTCTTCACATCCATTTGCCATAAGCCCCATCCAAGGTTCACAGCCAAGCTCAATACAATCCGGATTGTATGTAGTTTAGCTACTGGTGCAAAGGTTTCTATGTAATCTTCTCCATAAGTTTGAGTGAAACCTCTTGCAACCAGCCTTGACTTCTTCCTCTCAATCTTTCCATCTGCCTTATACTTGATTGTGAATATCCACCTACTAGTCACAGCCTTCTTCCCTTTTGGTAACTCACTCTCATACCATGTATCATTCTTGATCATAGCTCCTGCCTCAGCTCCAACTGACTCCTTCCATTCTTTATCCATGATTGCTTCTTCATAGCTTCTTGGGATGTAATTCTCATCCAAGTTAACCATGAAGGCGCAATGTTCTTCAGGGTATTGAGCAAAAGAACACACGACTTGAGAAGGATGCTCCACAGCTTGGGCATTGTAGTACACTCGCGTGTTTACCCAAGAGGAAGGATCCTTTCTCAGCCTTGTGCTTCTCCTCAATACTGGTTGTTCTTGCTCTTGAACCGGCTCATCTTGTGTAGTCGGTTCTTGTGCTTCACTCTGATGTTCTTCCTCTCCTTGGTCTTGCTCACCTTGATGATGAGAACCTGAGTTGAACTCTCCTCCTTCCTCACTCAAGCCGACTCCTTCTTGGCCATTTTCTTGAGTTTCAGGTTCACTTCCCCCCTCATGATCAAGGTGAGGTGTTTGAGCAGCTCCACTTGGTGCAGTTGAGCTCTCTTCTTGTCTTCCACTTCTTGTGGATTGGTCCTGGTTCATCTTGATACCGAGACCTTCCAAAATGATTCTTAAGACTCCAGCCTTATCTGATGTGAGATCCTTCAAATCTTCTTGATTCTTCTCCTCATAGTATCCTCTTTCTTCAATGAACTTCACATCTCTAGATACAAGCACCCTTCTAGCTTCTGGATCATAACACTTATATCCTTTTTGAGTTGTTGAGTAGCCAATGAACATTGCCTTTCTGCTTCTTGCTTCTAGCTTGTTCCTCAATTCTCCTGGTACTAGAACATAGCATAAGCATCCAAACACTCTCATGTATTCCAAGGATGGCTTGCGCTTGTTCAGAACTTCAAATGGTGCTTGATCCTTCAACACCTTTGTAGGCATCCTGTTGATTAGATAGCACGCAGTAGATACAGCATCACTCCAGAATCTCTTAGGTACATTAGCTTGGAACATTAGTGACCGAGCCACTTCCATCAAGTGCCTGTTCTTCCTCTCAGCTACACCATTCTGTTGTGGTGTGTAGGGACAGCTTGTTTGATGAAGGATTCCATGGTGATCTAGATGACTCTTGAACGCATAGCTTGTGTACTCTCCTCCATTATCTGATCTCAAAATTTTAATCCTAGCATGGTAATGGTTAGTCACATAAGCTTGAAAGTTCTTGAATGCATCTATCACCCTATCTTTTGATGGAATGAGTGTTAACCAGGTGTATTTAGATTTTTCATCAATGAATGTGACAAAATACTTATGATTATCTCTAGAAAAACTAGGTGCAGTCCACACATCAGTATGAATCAAATCAAAGCAGTTTTCATAGACAGTAGATGTTCTTGGAAACACATTCTTACAATGCTTGCCTAAAATGCAAGCCTCACACTTATTATTTTCAAAAACCACACCTGGTAACATCAAGTTTAAAGCCCTCTCATGGGGATGACCTAATCTAGCATGCCACAATGCATTTTTATTTAAACTAGAAGCAGAAGTAAATGAGCAGTTATAATTGGAAACAGGATCAAGCTTCTCAAGCATGTATAAGTCTCCCTTTGTAACTCCTTTTCCAATCAATTGGCTGCTCTCAATATCCTGAAACTTCACATCATTAGGACTGAATATAACATTGCAATTCAAATCAGTAGTGCATTTCTTAACTGAAAGAAGGTTTGATGTGAATTCCGGAATATAAAAAGCTCTAGTGTTCTTATCAAAAAGTTTTAAGTTTCCTATTCCCTTAATAGGTATCTTATCTCCATTTGCAATCATCACACATCCATTAGTAGGTTCTATATCTTTAATCAGGTTGGTGTCACTAATCATATGATGAGATGCACCTGAATCTATAATCAATGGTTTGGATGTATTGCTAGCACTATGGCAGATAATTTGTGATCTATATGCATTCATCCTAGCATTTCTATCAATGCAATGCTCAATTCCAGTCTTACTATCAATCCTAGCAATCTCAGCCACCTTAGGAGTCATTTCTATAGTTCTAGCAATCATAGAAGCACCAAATGAATACCCATGAATGTTACCATTATCCTTGAGCATTTTGATGAGAGCATCCATCTCGGATCTCCTGATGAAGTCTTGATCATTGCCTCGGGGGTTGATAGCTCCAGTGTAGGTCACCAAAGCTTTTCCATCTCCTTCACGGTTCTCCCCTTCAGCTCCACGGTTGGATGGCCCTGCTCCGCTTGATCCTTCAGTCATGTGAGCTTTTGCCTCTCTCTCCTTCATGAACTTAGCCGGCTTCAAGTGGGGATGGAGTATCCAGCACTGACTCTTCTTGTGTCCATGCTTCTTGCAGTGATCACAGTTCCCATTGAACTTCCTATCCTCATACTTGTTGTAACCAGCTTTGTTGGCTTGTGGAGGCTCTTCCCGGTCAGGTTGCACGCATTTGCAAGAGATAAGTCTCCCTTGCCTCCAAACAAACCCATTGAGCCCTGCTCCTTCTGTATCTTAGCGCACACCTCTTCAAGATCAGGCAGCTTCTCAGACCATAGCATGTGCTGGATAAGACCACTGTAGCTTGCATTCAACGTGAGCAGCAACCCAAAGACCTTGTCCTGCTCGCGTCTCTCATTTAGAAGCTCTGGATCAACCGTGCTTGGCCTCAGCATCTCCAACTCAGACCAAAGAGACCTGAACCTCCCCAAGTGCTTAGTGAACTCCGTGTCATCTTGAGTTAACCCATTGATGGCCTTCTTGACTTCAAACACTCGGTTCAGGTTAGAAGTGTTTCCATACACTTTCTGTAGAGTATCCCACAGCTCCTTGGCTGTCTCACAGTAGCTATAAGCATCTAGTATAGCCGGCTCCAAAGAGGCATGAAGAACTGACATCACCATCATGTCTTCTTGTTGCCACTTCTCTACAACACTCTCCTCGGGACTCTCCGTTTCATCCCCTTGAGTAATCACCTTTGGAGCCTCACCAGATGTGATATGCTTCCACAGACCCTTGCTTCCCACAGCAGTCTTCACCATCCTAGACCAGACTAGGTAGTTGGTTCCCTTGAATGTCACCGCGACCTTCATCTTCATGCCACTCTCCATCTTGAACAGCTTGACGTCTCTAGCTTGAACAACCGGTTAGATCTTGTACTGAGAACCCACGCTGCTCTCTAGAACACAGATACACTCTTGAGTCTTCAAATGAACCTCTCACGGACCACTAAGACACACACAAACACCTTGAGCTTTTGGAACTCTCAAGAAACTCTCAAACACACTCACAGAGACACTCACGAACTCAGATTGTAATCAACCTGGCTCTGATACCATATGACATTTAGGAATGTAAAAGATTATCTGAGTTTAGAAAGGATTAAAGAAGGAGAATAAGAGATTAAGAGACAACTTAGAGACTAATGGAGAATCATAGTGAAATAAGTAAGGAGAAGGATTGTTTAGAACTGTCTAATCTTTCATTAAGGACATGAGTTACAATATATAGTGTGAGCATACAAGGGTTTTCGAAATCAAGAGAAGACTAAAGCATGTGAGGTCAATCAGGAGAGGATAAGCTCATTTGGACTAGCCAATTAGCTTCTCCACATGCGCGGAGCATCTAGCATCTTGGACCGAGATGCTCTTGCCTTTCCAGCTGTTCCAGCCTGTCAAGGCGCGCTCTACCTTATCCCTAAACGGTCTGATGCATCCAGGTAAGTTCCTTCCCTTCACTTAAGTTACCGCAAGTAACTTCTTTACCCTTGTCAAGGTTTCACCCATCTTCATGTGTACGGTCATGTACGGACTGTACGGACTTGTACGGACCTTGCCCAAACCTTCCCAAGCTTCAACTCATCTCCTTAGTCTCAACTCCTCACTTGCTTCACACTTATACGCAACTCAACTCAACAACAGCTTCCTTGTCATTCTAATCAAACCAGGATGAATCGCGATGTAAGAAGCTTGATTTTGATACATAAAGTAATAGAGAATCACTAGGAAGTTGAATAAATCTCATTGGAGTTAGGATGAAGAAGCTATCCCACTTTCAAATCAGGTGATCCTAGTTTTCCTGTTTTGGAATATAACAGCTTCCTTGTCATTCTAATAGAACCAGGATGAATCGCGATGTAAGAAGCTTGATTTTTATACAAAAAGTAATGGAGAATCACTAGGAAGTTGAATAAATCTCATAGGAGTTAGGATTAAGAAGCTATCCCACATTCAAATCAGGTGATCCCAGTTTTCCTGTTTGGGAATATGACAGCTTCTTTGTCATTCTAATCAAACCAGGATGAATCGCGATGTAAGAAGCTTGATTTTGATATATAAAGTAATGGAGAATCACTAGGAAGTTGAATAAATCTCATAGGAGTTAGGATGAAGAAGCTATCCCACTTTCAAATCAGGTGATCCCAGTTTTCCTGTTTGGGAATATGATAGCTTCTTTGTCATTCTAATCAAACCAGGAAGAATCACGATGTAAGAAGCTTGATTTTGATATATAAAGTAATGGAGAATCACTAAGAAGTTGAATAAATCTCATAGAAGTTAGGATGAAGAAGCTATCTCACTTTCAAATCAGGTGATCCCAGTTTTCCTGTTTGGGAATATGACAGCTTCTTTGTCATTCTAATCAAACCAGGATGAATCACGATGTAAGAAGCTTGATTTTGATATATAAAGTAATGAAGAATCACTAGGAAGTTGATTAAATCTCATAGGAGTTAGGATGAAGAAGCTATCCCACTTTCAAATCAGGTGATCCTAGTTTTCCTGTTTGGGAATATAACAGCTTCCTTGGCATTCTAATAGAACCAGGATGAATCGCGATGTAAGAAGCTTGATTTTGATACATAAAGTAATGGAGAATCACTAGGAAGTTGAATAAATCTCATAGGAGTTAGGATGAAGAAGCTATCCCACTTTCAAGTCAGGTGATCCCAGTTTTCCTGTTTGGGAATATTACAGCTTCCCTGTCATTCTTATAGAACCAAGATGAATCGCGATATAAGAAGCTTTATTTTGATAAATAAAGTAATGGAGAATCACTAGGAAGTTGAATAAATCTCATTGGAGTTAGGATGAAGAAGCTATCCCACTTTCAAATCAGGTGATCCCAGTTTTCCTGTTTGGGAATATGACAGCTTCTTTGTCATTCTAATCAAACCAGGATGAATCACGATGTAAGAAGCTTGATTTTGATATATAAAGTAATGGAGAATCACTAGGAAGTTGAATAAATCTCATAGGAGTTAGGTGTTGAGTTGAGTTGCGTATAAGTGTGAAGCAAGTGAGGAGTTGAGACTAAGGAGATGAGTTGAAGCTTGGGAAGGTTTGGGCAAGGTCCGTACAAGTCCGTACAGTCCGTACATGACCGTACACATGAAGATGGGTGAAACCTTGACAAGGGTAAAGAAGTTACTTGCGGTAACTTAAGTGAAGGGAAGGAACTTACCTGGATGCATCAGACCGTTTAGGGATAAGGTAGAGCGCGCCTTGACAGGCTGGAACAGCTGGAAAGGCAAGAGCATCTCGGTCCAAGATGATAGATGCTCCGCGCATGTGGAGAAGCTAATTGGCTAGTCCAAATGAGCTTATCCTCTCCTGATTGACCTCACATGCTTTAGTCTTCTCTTGATTTCGAAAACCCTTGTATGCTCACACTATATATTGTAACTCATGTCCTTAATGAAAGATTAGACAGTTCTAAACAATCCTTCTCCTTACTTATTTCACTATGATTCTCCATTAGTCTCTAAGTTGTCTCTTAATCTCTTATTCTCCTTCTTTAATCCTTTCTAAACTCAGATAATCTTTTACATTCCTAAATGTCATATGGTATCAGAGCCAGGTTGATTACAATCTGAGTTCGTGAGTGTCTCTGTGAGTGTGTTTGAGAGTTTCTTGAGAGTTCCAAAAGCTCAAGGTGTTTGTGTGTGTCTTAGTGGTCCGTGAGAGGTTCATTTGAAGACTCAAGAGTGTATCTGTGTTCTAGAGAGCAGCGTGGGTTCTCAGTACAAGATCTAACCGGTTGTTCAAGCTAGAGACGTCAAGCTGTTCAAGATGGAGAGTGGCATGAAGATGAAGGTCGCGGTGACATTCAAGGGAACCAACTACCTAGTCTGGTCTAGGATGGTGAAGACTGCTGTGGGAAGCAAGGGTCTGTGGAAGCATATCACATCTGGTGAGGCTCCAAAGGTGATTACTCAAGGGGATGAAACGGAGAGTCCCGAGGAGAGTGTTGTAGAGAAGTGGCAACAAGAAGACATGATGGTGATGTCAGTTCTTCATGCCTCTTTGGAGCCGGCTATACTAGATGCTTATAGCTACTGTGAGACAGCCAAGGAGCTGTGGGATACTCTACAGAAAGTGTATGGAAACACTTCTAACCTGAACCGAGTGTTTGAAGTCAAGAAGGCCATCAATGGGTTAACTCAAGATGACACGGAGTTCACTAAGCACTTGGGGAGGTTCAGGTCTCTTTGGTCTGAGTTGGAGATGCTGAGGCCAAGCACGGTTGATCCAGAGCTTCTAAATGAGAGACGCGAGCAGGACAAGGTCTTTGGGTTGCTGCTCACGTTGAATGCAAGCTACAGTGGTCTTATCCAGCACATGCTATGGTCTGAGAAGCTGCCTGATCTTGAAGAGGTGTGCGCTAAGATACAGAAGGAGCAGGGCTCAATGGGTTTGTTTGGAGGCAAGGGAGACTTATCTCTTGCAAATGCCGTGCAACCTGACCGGGAAGAGCCTCCACAAGCCAACAAAGCTGGTTACAACAAGTATGAGGACAGGAAGTTCAATGGGAACTGTGATCACTGCAAGAAGCATGGACACAAGAAGAGTCAGTGCTGGATACTCCATCCCCACTTGAAGCCGGCTAAGTTCATGAAGGAGAGAGAGGCAAAAGCTCACATGACTGAAGGATCAAGCGGAGCAGGGCCATCCAACCGTGGAGCTGAAGGGGAGAACCGTGAAGGAGATGGAAAAGCTTTGGTGACCTACACTGGAGCTATCAACCCCCGAGGCAATGATCAAGACTTCATCAGGAGATCCGAGATGGATGCTCTCATCAAAATGCTCAAGGATAATGGTAACATTCATGGGTATTCATTTGGTGCTTCTATGATTGCTAGAACTATAGAAATGACTCCTAAGGTGGCTGAGATTGGTAGGATTGATAGTAAGACTGGAATTGAGCATTGCATTGATAGAAATGCTAGGATGAATGCATATAGATCACAAATTATCTGCCATAGTGCTAGCAATACATCCAAACCATTGATTATAGATTCAGGTGCATCTCATCATATGATTAGTGACACCAACCTGATTAAAGATATAGAACCTACTAATGGATGTGTGATGATTGCAAATGGAGATAAGATACCTATTAAGGGAATAGGAAACTTAAAACTTTTTGATAAGAACACTAGAGCTTTTTATATTCCGGAATTCACATCAAACCTTCTTTCAGTTAAGAAATGCACTACTGATTTGAATTGCAATGTTATATTCAGTTAAGAGATGGCATCAAAGGAGAATCAAGAAGATGCCATTGGAGTGTGATTGGCTAGTTTGGTCTTGGGACAGGCTGGCCTTGGCTGTAAAGACAAGGGGAGCCACGACCATGTACCTGGACTTATCTCTGGATAGATTAGCAGGAGCCTAAGGAGAGCCAATCACAGTTCAGCCTTCCCCATTTTGAATTAAACCAATCAGACTCCATCTCCTCTTAACCAATCAGCATCAACTACTCAGATTGCAACAAGACCAGCTCATCTACACCATCCATTCCTCTTAAGTGATTTACAGCCATTAGATATAGGTTTATGATGTCTCAGATTGTAACAGCCTATATAAACAGATGTATGGACGAAATTGTAACTCTTAAGAGAGTTAGGGGGATTTCCCCTCTCCTTCATGGAAATGAAAAACTAGTTCTTGAATCTGAAACTCTAATCTCTAAACACTTATTCTCTTAGTCTCTCAGTCTCTTAATCTCATTCTCTTTAGTCTCATAAACACTTAAACACTCTCATCAATCTCTGTTCTCAAATCACCTAAAACAAGCTCTTATCTTTCTCCATTGGAGTTTATACACACACACATACAACCAGAGTAGAGATCTCTTTAAAAATCACATGGTATCAGAGCCAGGTTCATCTGAACTTGGTTCTTGCTTCCGCTGAAGCTCATAGCTCTCCTCCATGTCGCTTGAAGCCAAGAAGAAGCTCCATGGTCCAGCCGGCTGTTCAACTCTTCAAGAAGAAGGTATGCTCATCCATGGTGTCCAGAAGCTGTCTCTGGCTGATCTACACTCTCTCATGAAGCCCATGAAGAAGAAAGAACCCTGGGAAGCAAAGGGTTCTTATTCACTGTCCAAGAAGAAAGGTGACAGCTTTCAGCTGGTACTGGTGTGGCGAATTCAACATGAAGAAAGGTGTGGTCATTGACATGGAGAGTGCAAGAGAAAGGTCCATGGGAGAAGGAGAAGTTGGAGTTGACACCAACAGCTCACTGTCTTGCCATGATCTATGGAGTTTCAAGGAACTAACACTAGTTCCTTGGCTGTAAGAAACCTCTTTCTCTTGTATAAAGCTTGAGTATATTGACTGGTTGTGATGTTGTGATGTGATTGAAAACCTGAGGACTGTTTAAAAGATTATTAAATGAAATAAAATGAATTTAGAATCTGTCCCAGGATGCTTAAAGAGCTTGGTTCCCTAGTAATCCTTTCATTGTACTAGTTATACTAAGTTTACTAGCAGTTGTGTAAGTGCTTTAAAAAGACTAGTAATTTAACAGTATTACTAGGATTACTAGGTATGTTAATATGCTTATATCCGGTTCATAATGATGCTTGTTGTGATTGATTGAATCTGCTTGCATACATGGATTGAAACTGAATTGAAAGCTGTTGCATATAGTCTTGTGGCTGTCTTACATTGAAGCATTAGATTCATGTCTAACTGCTGAGTAAAGAAGCTTTAAAATGCCTAAGTAGCTTGCATAAACTGAAAAATAAAATGCTTGTGCTTAGAGAGATTGCTTGCAAAGATAGAACTTGAAAATGACTTGTTTTAATCTGTTGCAATGCTTGTGAGATTGGGAATCAAACTTGATGATTAATCAAGGATTGATCCCAATACTCTTGTGTCTTATCCTTGCTGGAGTTTGAGTGGTGTTTCAGGTTCACAAGAAGTGTTCTTTGCTCACCACCTATCCAAGACAAGAGGAAGACTTGAACCATTGTGTGGAGCAATGGGAAGATACTTGTGTGTAGAAGCTGGTTTAAGAAGCGCAGGCCACGAGGTTGTTGAGCTCCTGGTTCAAGACATACAAGCGGAAGACCAACCATTGTGTGGAGCAATGGGAAGGTTCTTGTGTGCAGAAGCCGGTTTAAGAAGCGCAGGCCACGAGGTTGTTGAGCTCCTGGTTCAAGACACACAAGAAGAAGAAGGTCACCACCTAAGCCATGAGGAAGGCCGGTGATCTGAGGGTACTTGAAGCTGAAGGCAAAAGGGTGGATCAGTGATTTAAGCGCAGCTGTTAGGGTGATGTGCTCCTGGTCTTGAAGTTCATTGAGGCTCATCTCAAGCTTGTGGTGGGGATTCAAATGACCAACCTGAAGAGCTAAAGTTCAAGACATGTTTCCTCCTTATCACTACAAGAGAAGGATAAAATGAAGCCTGTTGCCAACATTCTGTGGGAAGTCCACAGCCTGCTCCAAAGAGGGTAGAGAGGATGTTGTGACAATGGAGAGATGACTTGTGGTTCTGTCCATGGTGGTTTAGTCACCATAGCCTACACATCAGATGAGTGTAGAGAGGACAGTCGACATACAAAGAAGAGCATCACCAGGAGGGTGATGCAATTTAAACCAAGACCATTGCAAGCTGATCATGGAGTGATCCAGCCGAAGTAGAGGGAAGAAGAAAGCTACTCAATAAGCTTCTGGTGTGAGATGCTTGGAGAGTGAGCATTGCAAGAGGGATGGGCACACCAAGGAGAGGTGTTGGATACTGAATCCAAGCCTCAAACCTGCCAAGTTCAAGTGAACCGTGCCCATGGAGGTTCAAGAGATCAGCTCGGATCTCTTGTTTGTAAGCAAACCTCCTAACCATTAATAAGCGCTTGTGTCTTTATTTATTGTGCTGTGAGTGGTGTCTAGAGTCCCAGAATCTCATGTTTTGTTTATTGCATTGTCTTGTGTGTTGCCATAGCTTGAATCAGAATGAATGTGTTGTAGAATTGAGTAGAATGTCTATACTGCTTGCATCATGTTTGAAAAGCTGTTTTGCATACATAAGCATGTCTCATATTGTCTAAGTTCAATCCGAGTGTGTACTGTTGCTAATGTTTATGTTTATTCCAAAAATGAAAGTCTAGCATCAATTAGAAAGTGTCTAAGGTGCGTGCATCATTGGTCTTGATTGAAACTGGTGTGCATAGCTTTAATATGTCTCATGGATTGAACCTGTTGCATTCATGGAGTTAATGCTTTAAGATTGTGCATTCATGTATTGATGCATTTAAAAATGAGCCTAAATTGTCAATGTATTGTATAAAGCTTGCATTGTCATTTTAGAGATTGAAAACTGCTTGTTCTTGCCTTAATTGATTGGCTTGTTTCAAGGTTTATATATTGCTGTGGCATTGGTGATCAAACAGGATAAATTATCTTGGTTTGATCCCAATGGGATGATCTGATCTTGCATTGAGTTGTGGTGGTGTTAGGTACACAAGGAAAGTGATACATGTAACTCACCAACAACCAAGAATGTAGAGACAAAGGTCTTGTGCCATTGCATATCATCACTAGGACATGTTAGTCCATAATCTACAGGAAGTGTAGTGTGATTGAGTATGCAATGAGAGATGACCATTGCATAATACCATTTGACATATCTAGTCCTTAGTCTACAGGAAGTGTAGCATGGGTCATTATGCAATGAGAGGTGTGTCTTGTGAGACTCTCTATGGTGATTCAAACACCCTAGTTCTTGGTTAAGGAAGAGAGTAAACTCACAAGAAGAAAGCTATCATGAAAGATGATAGTTATTAGACCATGGAGATGCATAGGATCATCACAAGCTTAGCTCCTTCTAGTCTCGGTTCTAAGCTTGAGGGGGAGTCTTAATGCATATGATCCATGGTCAGTAACAAGCCTTTTGCAAAAGCTTCTACAAGGATCATCAACCGGACCAAGTCAGTGGCGTGTCTAGGCAAGAGGCTGTTCAGAGCAGCCTTGGCGAGTGAGGAGGAAGGCTCTCCATCAATGCGGCTTCAATGAGAGGTGATTGAGGAGAAGCTGATGAATCCATTCTGCCTTTCCAAGAAGTTGATGATGCCATGAAGATGGTGCATTGGTCGAGTTTGGAAACTCACAAGAACACAAGGGAAGTTCCCTTAGACTTTTTAAAACTCCTTTCAATCTTTTTCATTCATCTTATTCATTGCTTGTGCTTGAAAAGATACTTAAGATGATTATGATTGAATTGTGAGATTGTGTGCATCAAATGTGATGCAGGATATTCATTTTGAATTGTGAGATTGTGTGCATCAAATGTGATGCAGGATATTCATTTTCTTGTTTTTGATAGGTACTGATGCACCTTTGGGATAATGTATCAGGTACCATTGCTTGAGCCTCACTAAAGATGTTCCTGGTCAGTTCCTAGCTTCTCTAAGATGGCTGAGAAGTCTGTTGAGAGGGGGAGATCCAAACCAGTTCTATGAAGAGGGCAAGCCGTGTGTGAAGTGTTGATCAGCCTCACTGGTGTTTTGAAGATGATCTGGCCGTGTCCTAGCTTCTCTAAGAAGGCTGTGAAGTCAGTTGAGAGGGGGAGACTTCAAACCGGTTCCATGAAGAGGTGAAGCTGAGTTGTTGAGTGCGCAAAGTCTTGATGAGTTGCTGCACCAGTTTAGGCCGTGATCCAGAGCTTCTTGTGTCCAACCACACTGGTTCTAAGGCACAAGAGCTCACTGGCCAATCCCTAGGCCTTGGAGACTTTACTCTTTTTCCCTCATCAAGGTTTTGTCCCAAAGGGTTTTCCTTGGTGAGGTTTTTAATGAGGAAGTTCTTCAAGGTTCCAAGCTTGACATAGGATCAACTAAAGTCAAGCTTGAGGGGGAGTGTTAACTTGAAGAGAAGAAATGGAGAAACTAAAAGTGTTGAGTTGAGTTGGGGCTTGTGCAAAAGATAGGGCAAGGTGTCCAGAAGTGTCCTGATGGATGTGCAAAGTTAGGGTCAAGTCTAGGAGAGACTTAGAAGTGTATTTGGGAGCAAATGAGCGAGTGTGCAAAGATAGGGCGAGGCAGTACGGACATGTACGGACAGTACGGATCCGTACGGACCAGGGCGACCCAGATTTGCATAACTCGGCCATTTGAGAAGTTTTGGAGTTGGTGCAAAAATAGGGCGAACCTGACGTCCCGGGAAGGCTTGTGCAATGTCTGGGCAAGGTTTAGGAGTTATAAAAGTGGTCCCAGTCTTGTGGATAAGGTTCTGATCAGATGGCATCAAAGGAGAATCAAGAAGATGCCATTGGAGTGTGATTGGCTAGTTTGGTCTTGGGACAGGCTGGCCTTGGCTGTAAAGACAAGGGGAGCCACGACCATGTACCTGGACTTATCTCTGGATAGATTAGCAGGAGCCTAAGGAGAGCCAATCACAGTTCAGCCTTCCCCATTTTGAATTAAACCAATCAGACTCCATCTCCTCTTAACCAATCAGCATCAACTACTCAGATTGCAACAAGACCAGCTCATCTACACCATCCATTCCTCTTAAGTGATTTACAGCCATTAGATATAGGTTTATGATGTCTCAGATTGTAACAGCCTATATAAACAGATGTATGGACGAAATTGTAACTCTTAAGAGAGTTAGGGGGATTTCCCCTCTCCTTCATGGAAATGAAAAACTAGTTCTTGAATCTGAAACTCTAATCTCTAAACACTTATTCTCTTAGTCTCTCAGTCTCTTAATCTCATTCTCTTTAGTCTCATAAACACTTAAACACTCTCATCAATCTCTGTTCTCAAATCACCTAAAACAAGCTCTTATCTTTCTCCATTGGAGTTTATACACACACACATACAACCAGAGTAGAGATCTCTTTAAAAATCACACTAATGATGTGAAGTTTCAGGATATTGAGAGCAGCCAATTGATTGGAAAAGGAGTTACAAAGGGAGACTTATACATGCTTGAGAAGCTTGATCCTGTTTCCAATTATAACTGCTCATTTACTTCTGCTTCTAGTTTAAATAAAAATGCATTGTGGCATGCTAGATTAGGTCATCCCCATGAGAGGGCTTTAAACTTGATGTTACCAGGTGTGGTTTTTGAAAATAATAATTGTGAGGCTTGCATTTTAGGCAAGCATTGTAAGAATGTGTTTCCAAGAACATCTACTGTCTATGAAAACTGCTTTGATTTGATTCATACTGATGTGTGGACTGCACCTAGTTTTTCTAGAGATAATCATAAGTATTTTGTCACATTCATTGATGAAAAATCTAAATACACCTGGTTAACACTCATTCCATCAAAAGATAGGGTGATAGATGCATTCAAGAACTTTCAAGCTTATGTGACTAACCATTACCATGCTAGGATTAAAATTTTGAGATCAGATAATGGAGGAGAGTACACAAGCTATGCGTTCAAGAGTCATCTAGATCACCATGGAATCCTTCATCAAACAAGCTGTCCCTACACACCACAACAGAATGGTGTAGCTGAGAGGAAGAACAGGCACTTGATGGAAGTGGCTCGGTCACTAATGTTCCAAGCTAATGTACCTAAGAGATTCTGGAGTGATGCTGTATCTACTGCGTGCTATCTAATCAACAGGATGCCTACAAAGGTGTTGAAGGATCAAGCACCATTTGAAGTTCTGAACAAGCGCAAGCCATCCTTGGAATACATGAGAGTGTTTGGATGCTTATGCTATGTTCTAGTACCAGGAGAATTGAGGAACAAGCTAGAAGCAAGAAGCAGAAAGGCAATGTTCATTGGCTACTCAACAACTCAAAAAGGATATAAGTGTTATGATCCAGAAGCTAGAAGGGTGCTTGTATCTAGAGATGTGAAGTTCATTGAAGAAAGAGGATACTATGAGGAGAAGAATCAAGAAGATTTGAAGGATCTCACATCAGATAAGGCTGGAGTCTTAAGAATCATTTTGGAAGGTCTCGGTATCAAGATGAACCAGGACCAATCCACAAGAAGTGGAAGACAAGAAGAGAGCTCAACTGCACCAAGTGGAGCTGCTCAAACACCTCACCTTGATCATGAGGGGGGAAGTGAACCTGAAACTCAAGAAAATGGCCAAGAAGGAGTCGGCTTGAGTGAGGAAGGAGGAGAGTTCAACTCAGGTTCTCATCATCAAGGTGAGCAAGACCAAGGAGAGGAAGAACATCAGAATGAAGCACAAGAACCGACTACACAAGATGAGCCGGTTCAAGAGCAAGAACAACCAGTATTGAGGAGAAGCACAAGGCTGAGAAAGGATCCTTCCTCTTGGGTAAACACGCGAGTGTACTACAATGCCCAAGCTGTGGAGCATCCTTCTCAAGTCGTGTGTTCTTTTGCTCAATACCCTGAAGAACATTGCGCCTTCATGGTTAACTTGGATGAGAATTACATCCCAAGAAGCTATGAAGAAGCAATCATGGATAAAGAATGGAAGGAGTCAGTTGGAGCTGAGGCAGGAGCTATGATCAAGAATGATACATGGTATGAGAGTGAGTTACCAAAAGGGAAGAAGGCTGTGACTAGTAGGTGGATATTCACAATCAAGTATAAGGCAGATGGAAAGATTGAGAGGAAGAAGTCAAGGCTGGTTGCAAGAGGTTTCACTCAAACTTATGGAGAAGATTACATAGAAACCTTTGCACCAGTAGCTAAACTACATACAATCCGGATTGTATTGAGCTTGGCTGTGAACCTTGGATGGGGCTTATGGCAAATGGATGTGAAGAATGCATTCCTACAAGGAGAACTTGAGGATGAAGTGTATATGCATCCACCTCCAGGTCTGGAACACTTAGTGAAGAGAGGGAACGTGTTAAGATTGAAGAAAGCTATCTATGGGCTGAAGCAATCACCAAGAGCTTGGTACAACAAGCTGAGCACTACTCTCAATGGCCGAGGCTTCAAGAAGTCTGAACTAGATCACACCCTCTTCACTCTCACTACTCCCTCAGGTATGATTGCACTCCTTGTGTATGTTGATGATATCATTATCACAGGAAGTGATAAGGAAGGTATCATAGCAACCAAGGAGTTTCTTAAATCCATGTTTGAGATTAAAGACTTGGGAGAAATGAAATACTTTCTTGGAATTGAGATATGTAGATCCAAGGAAGGTTTATTCATGTCCCAAAGGAAATATACACTTGATCTTTTGAAAGGTGCAGGTGCTTATGGAGGCAAGACAGCAAGGATGCCTATGGAGGATGGTTACAAAGTCCCACGAGAGGGGGAGATTGAAGACAGCAAACCTTATCAGGATCCTAAACTCTATAGAAAACTAGTTGGCAAATTGATTTACCTTACCATAACTAGACCTGACATTTGTTTTGCTGTGAATCAGGTGAGTCAACACATGCAAGTGCCTAAGGAGCATCATTGGCGCATGGTGGAGAGGATCTTGATGTATCTCAACGGCTCACCTGATCAAGGAGTATGGATGGGCTGCAATGGGAGCACTGAAGTGGTTGGATACTGTGATGCAGATTGGGCTGGTGATAGAGCAGACAGAAGATCAACCACAGGCTATTGCACATTCATTGGAGGCAACTTGGTTACTTGGAAGAGTAAGAAACAGAAGGTGGTGTCTTGTTCAAGTGCAGAAGCTGAGTATAGAGCTATGCTGAAGCTGACCAACGAGCTGGTGTGGATCAAAGGCATCTTGAAGCATTTGGAGATTGATCAAGCCACTCCAATGACCATGCATTGTGATAACCAAGCTGCCATCCACATTGCATCCAACTCGGTGTTTCATGAAAGAACCAAGCACATTGAAGTTGATTGTCACAAGGTGAGGCAGATGATCATCCTAGGAGTCATCCTGCCATGCTACACAAGAAGTGAAGATCAGTTAGCGGATGTGTTCACCAAAGCTGCAAGACAAAAGACAATGGAGTCCATTCACATCAGGTTGGGCCTCATTGATCTTGGGAAGAGAAGGAGCTGATCCCCTTGGCTGTGAGGTCTTTACTCTTTTTCCCTTATCAAGGTTTTATCCCAATGGGTTTTCCTTGGTAAGGTTTTTAATGAGGAAGATCTCATAGCTATCCAAGCTTAGGCTTTCACAAAGCTAAGCTTGAGGGGGAGTGTTGAGTTGAGTTGCGTATAAGTGTGAAGCAAGTGAGGAGTTGAGACTAAGGAGATGAGTTGAAGCTTGGGAAGGTTTGGGCAAGGTCCGTACAAGTCCGTACAGTCCGTACATGACCGTACACATGAAGATGAAACCTTGACAAGGGTAAAGAAGTTACTTGCGGTAACTTAAGTGAAGGGAAGGAACTTACCTGGATGCATCAGACCGTTTAGGGATAAGGTAGAGCGCGCCTTGACAGGCTGGAACAGCTGGAAAGGCAAGAGCATCTCGGTCCAAGATGCTAGATGCTCCGCGCATGTGGAGAAGCTAATTGGCTAGTCCAAATGAGCTTATCCTCTCCTGATTGACCTCACATGCTTTAGTCTTCTCTTGATTTCGAAAACCCTTGTATGCTCACACTATATATTGTAACTCATGTCCTTAATGAAAGATTAGACAGTTCTAAACAATCCTTCTCCTTACTTATTTCACTATGATTCTCCATTAGTCTCTAAGTTGTCTCTTAATCTCTTATTCTCCTTCTTTAATCCTTTCTAAACTCAGATAATCTTTTACATTCCTAAATGTCATATTAGGATGAAGAAGCTATCCCACTTTCAAATCAGGTGATCCCACTTTTCCTGTTTGGGAATATAACAGCTTCCTTGTCATTCTAATCAAACCAGGATGAATCGCGATGTAAGAAGCTTGATTTGATACATAAAGTAATGGAGAATCACTAGGAAGTTGAATAAATCTCATAGGAGTTAGGATGAAGAAGCTATCCCACTTTCAAATCAGGTGATCCCAGTTTTCCTGTTTGGGAATATGACAGCTTCCTTGTCATTCTAATCAAACCAGGATGAATCGCGATGTAAGAAGCTTGATTTTGATACATAAAGTAATGGAGAATCACTAGAAAGTTAAATAAATCTCATAGGAGTTAGGATGAAGAAGCTATCCCACTTTCAAATCAGGTGATCCCAGTTTTCCTTTTTGGGAATATGACAGCTTCTTTATCATTCTAATCAAACCAGGATGAATCGCGATGTAAGAAGCTTGATTTTGATACATAAAGTAATGGAGAATCACTAGGAAGTTGAATAAATCTCATAGGAGTTAGGATGAAGAAGCTATCCCACTTTCAAATCAGGTGATCCCAGTTTTCCTGTTTGGGAATATGACAGCTTCTTTGTCATTCTAATCAAACCAGGATGAATCGCGATGTAAGAAGCTTGATTTTGATACATAAAGTAATGGAGAATCACTAGGAAGTTGAATAAATCTCATAGGAGTTAGGATGAAGAAGCTATCCCACTTTCAAATCAGGTGATCCCAGTTTTCCTGTTTGGGAATATGACAGCTTCTTGTCATTCTAATCAAACCAGGATGAATCGCGATGTAAGAAGCTTGATTTTGATACATAAAGTAATGGAGAATCACTAGGAAGTTGAATAAATCTCATAGGAGTTAGGATGAAGAAGCTATCCCACTTTCAAATCAGGTGATCCCAGTTTTTATGTTTGGGAATATAACAGCTTCCTTGTCATTCTAATCGAACCAGGATGAATCGCGATGTAAGAAGCTTGATTTTGATACAGAAAGTAATGGAGAATCACTAGGAAGTTGAATAAATCTCATAGGAGTTAGGATGAAGAAGCTATCCCAGTTTCATATCAGGTGATCCCAGATTTCCTGTTTGGGAATATGACAGCTTCTTTGTCATTCTAAATAAACCGGAATGAATCGCGATGTAAGAAGCTTGATTTTGATACATAAAGTAATGGAGAATCCCTAGGAAGTTGAATAAATCTCATAGGAGTTAGGATGAAGAAGCTATCCCACTTTCAAATCAGGTGATCCCAGTTTTCCTGTTTGGGAATATAACAGCTTCCTTGTCATTCTAATCGAACCAGGATGAATCGCGATGTAAGAAGCTTGATTTTGATATATAAAGTAATGGAGAATCACTAGGAAGTTGAATAAATCTCATAGGAGTTAGGATGAAGAAGCTATCCCACTTTCAAATCAGGTGATCCCAGTTTTCCTGTTTGGGAATATGACAGCTTCTTGTCATTCTAATCAAACCAGGATGAATCGCGATGTAAGAAGCTTGATTTTGATACATAAAGTAATGGAGAATCACTAGGAAGTTGAATAAATCTCATAGGAGTTAGGATGAAGAAGCTATCCCACTTTCAAATCAGGTGATCCCAGTTTTCCTGTTTGGGAATATGACAGCTTCCTTGTCATTCTAATAGAACCAGGATGAATCGCGATGTAAGAAGCTTGATTTTGATACATAAAGTAATGGAGAATCACTAGGAAGTTGAATAAATCTCATAGGAGTTAGGATGAAGAAGCTATCCCACTTTCAAATCAGGTGATCCCAGTTTTCCTGTTTGGGAATATGACAGCTTCTTTGTCATTCTAATCAAACCAGGATGAATCGCGATGTAAGAAGCTTGATTTTGATATATAAAGTAATGGAGAATCACTAGGAAGTTGAATAAATCTCATAGGAGTTAGGATGAAGAAGCTATCCCACTTTCAAATCAGGTGATCCCAGTTTTCCTGTTTGGGAATATGACAGCTTCTTTGTCATTCTAATCAAACCAGGATGAATCGCGATGTAAGAAGCTTGATTTTGATATAAAGTAATGGAGAATCACTAGGAAGTTGAATAAATCTCATAGGAGTTAGGATGAAGAAGCTATCCCACTTTCAAATCAGGTGATCCCAGTTTTCCTGTTTGGGAATATGACAGCTTCTTTGTCATTCTATTCAAATCAGGATGAATCGCGATGTAAGAAGCTTGATTTTGATACATAAAGTAATGGAGAATCACTAGGAAGTTGAATAAATCTCATAGGAGTTAGGATGAAGAAGCTATCCCACTTTCAAATCAGGTGATCCCAGTTTTCCTGTTTGGGAATATAACAGCTTCCTTGTCATTCTAATAGAACCAGGATGAATCGCGATGTAAGAAGCTTGATTTTGATACATAAAGTAATGGAGAATCACTAGGAAGTTGAATAAATCTCATAGGAGTTAGGATGAAGAAGCTATCCCACTTTCAAATCAGGTGATCCCAGTTTTCCTGTTTGGGAATATGACAGCTTCTTTGTCATTCTAATCAAACCAGGATGAATCGCGATGTAAGAAGCTTGATTTTGATATATAAAGTAATGGAGAATCACTAGGAAGTTGAATAAATCTCATAGGAGTTAGGATGAAGAAGCTATCCCACTTTCAAATCAGGTGATCCCAGTTTTCCTGTTTGGGAATATGACAGCTTCCTTGTCATTCTAATAACCAGGATGAATCGCGATATAAGAAGCTTGATTTTGATACATAAAGTAATGGAGAATCACTAGGAAGTTGAATAAATCTCATTGGAGTTAGGATGAAGAAGCTATCCCACTTTCAAATCAGGTGATCCCAGTTTTCCTGTTTGGGAATATGACAGCTTCTTTGTCATTCTAATCAAACCAGGATGAATCACGATGTAAGAAGCTTGATTTTGATATATAATGTAATGGAGAATCACTAGGAAGTTGAATAAATCTCATAGGAGTTAGGATGAAGAAGCTATCCCACTTTCAAATCAGGTGATCCCAGTTTTCCTGTTTGGGAATATAACAGCTTCTTTGTCATTCTAATCAAACCAGGATGAATCGCGATGTAAGAAGCTTGATTTTGATACATAAAGTAATGGAGAATCACTAGGAAGTTGAATAAATCTCATAGGAGTTAGGATGAAGAAGCTATCCCACTTTCAAATCAGGTGATCCCAGTTTTCCTGTTTGGGAATATACAGCTTCCTTGTCATTCTAATCAAACCAGGATGAATCGTGATGTAAGAAGCTCTATTTTGATACATAAAGTAATGGAGAATCACTAGGAAGTTGAATAAATCTCATAGGAGTTAGGATGAAGAAGCTATCCCACTTTCAAATCAGGTGATCCCAGTTTTCCTGTTTGGGAATATACAGCTTCCTTGTCATTCTAATAAACCAGGATGAATCGCGATGTAAGAAGCTTGATTTTGATACATAAAGTAATGGAGAATCACTAGGAAGTTGAATAAATCTCATAGGAGTTAGGATGAAGAAGCTATCCCACTTTCAAATCAGGTGATCCCAGTTTTCCTGTTTGGGAATATGACAGCTTCTTTGTCATTCTAATCAAACCAGGATGAATCGCGATGTAAGAAGCTTGATTTTGATATATAAAGTAATGGAGAATCACTAGGAAGTTGAATAAATCTCATAGGAGTTAGGATGAAGAAGCTATCCCACTTTCAAATCAGGTGATCCCAGTTTTCCTGTTTGGGAATATGACAGCTTCCTTGTCATTCTAATCAAACCAGGATGAATCGCGATGTAAGAAGCTTGATTTTGATACATAAAGTAATGGAGAATCACTAGGAAGTTGAATAAATCTCATAGGAGTTAGGATGAAGAAGCTATCCCACTTTCAAATCAGGTGATCCCAGTTTTCCTGTTTGGGAATATGACAGCTTCTTTGTCATTCTAATCAAACCAGGATGAATCACGATGTAAGAAGCTTGATTTTGATATATAAAGTAATGGAGAATCACTAGGAAGTTGAATAAATCTCATAGGAGTTAGGATGAAGAAGCTATCCCACTTTCAAATCAGGTGATCCCACTTTTCCTGTTTGGGAATATAACAGCTTCCTTGTCATTCTAATCAAACCAGGATGAATCGCGATGTAAGAAGCTTGATTTTGATACATAAAGTAATGGAGAATCACTAGGAAGTTGAATAAATCTCATAGGAGTTAGGATGAAGAAGCTATCCCACTTTCAAATCAGGTGATCCCAGTTTTCCTGTTTGGGAATATGACAGCTTCTTTGTCATTCTAATCAAACCAGGATGAATCGCGATGTAAGAAGCTTGATTTTGATACATAAAGTAATGGAGAATCACTAGGAAGTTGAATAAATCTCATAGGAGTTAGGATGAAGAAGCTATCCCACTTTCAAATCAGGTGATCCCAGTTTTCCTGTTTGGGAATATGACAGCTTCTTTGTCATTCTAATCAAACCAGGATGAATCGCGATGTAAGAAGCTTGATTTTGATACATAAAGTAATGGAGAATCACTAGGAAGTTGAATAAATCTCATAGGAGTTAGGATGAAGAAGCTATCCCACTTTCAAATCAGGTGATCCCAGTTTTCCTGTTTGGGAATATGACAGCTTCTTTGTCATTCTAATCAACCAGGATGAATCGCGATGTAAGAAGCTTGATTTTGATACATAAAGTAATGGAGAATCACTAGGAAGTTGAATAAATCTCATAGGAGTTAGGATGAAGAAGCTATCCCACTTTCAAATCAGGTGATCCCAGTTTTCCTGTTTGGGAATATGACAGCTTCTTTGTCATTCTAATCAAACCAGGATGAATCGCGATGTAAGAAGCTTGATTTTGATATATAAAGTAATGGAGAATCACTAGGAAGTTGAATAAATCTCATAGGAGTTAGGATGAAGAAGCTATCACTTTCAAATCAGGTGATCCAGTTTTCCTGTTTGGGAATATGACAGCTTTTTGTCATTCTAATCAAACCAGGATGAATCGCGATGTAAGAAGCTTGATTTTGATATATAAAGTAATGGAGAATCACTAGGAAGTTGAATAAATCTCATAGGAGTTAGGATGAAGAAGCTATCCCACTTTCAAATCAGGTGATCCCAGTTTTCCTGTTTGGGAATATGACAGCTTCCTTGTCATTCTAATAAACCAGGATGAATCGCGATGTAAGAAGCTTGATTTTGATACATAAAGTAATGGAGAATCACTAGGAAGTTGAATAAATCTCATAGGAGTTAGGATGAAGAAGCTATCCCACTTTCAAATCAGGTGATCCCAGTTTTCCTGTTTGGGAATATGACAGCTTCCTTGTCATTCTAATCAAACCAGGATGAATCGCGATGTAAGAAGCTTGATTTTGATACATAAAGTAATGGAGAATCACTAGGAAGTTGAATAAATCTCATAGGAGTTAGGATGAAGAAGCTATCCCACTTTCAAATCAGGTGATCCCAGTTTTCCTGTTTGGGAATATGACAGCTTCTTTGTCATTCTAATCAAACCAGGATGAATCGCGATGTAAGAAGCTTGATTTTGATACATAAAGTAATGGAGAATCACTAGGAAGTTGAATAAATCTCATAGGAGTTAGGATGAAGAAGCTATCCCACTTTCAAATCAGGTGATCCCAGTTTTCCTGTTTGGGAATATGACAGCTTCTTTGTCATTCTAATCAACCAGGATGAATCGCGATGTAAGAAGCTTGATTTTGATACATAAAGTAATGGAGAATCACTAGGAAGTTGAATAAATCTCATAGGAGTTAGGATGAAGAAGCTATCCCACTTTCAAATCAGGTGATCCCAGTTTTCCTGTTTGGGAATATGACAGCTTCTTTGTCATTCTAATCAAACCAGGATGAATCGCGATGTAAGAAGCTTGATTTTGATACATAAAGTAATGGAGAATCACTAGGAAGTTGAATAAATCTCATAGGAGTTAGGATGAAGAAGCTATCCCACTTTCAAATCAGGTGATCCCAGTTTTCCTGTTTGGGAATATGACAGCTTCTTTGTCATTCTAATCAACCAGGATGAATCGCGATGTAAGAAGCTTGATTTTGATACATAAAGTAATGGAGAATCACTAGGAAGTTGAATAAATCTCATAGGAGTTAGGATGAAGAAGCTATCCCACTTTCAAATCAGGTGATCCCAGTTTTCCTGTTTGGGAATATGACAGCTTCTTTGTCATTCTAATCGGACCAGGATGAATCGCGATGTAAGAAGCTTGATTTTGATACATAAAGTAATGGAGAATCACTAGGAAGTTGAATAAATCTCATAGGAGTTAGGATGAAGAAGCTGTCCCACTTTCAAATCAGGTGATCCCAATTTCCTGTTTGGGAATATGACAGCTTCTTTGTCATTCTATTCAAACCAGAATGAATCGCGATGTAAGAAGCTTGATTTTGATACATAAAGTAATGGAGAATCACTAGGAAGTTGAATAAATCTCATAGGAGTTAGGATGAAGAAGCTATCCCACTTTCAAATCAGGTGATCCCAGTTTTCCTGTTTGGGAATATGACAGCTTCTTTGTCATTCTAATCAAACCAGAATTAATCGCGATGTAAGAAGCTTGATTTTGATACATAAAGTAATGGAGAATCACTAGGAAGTTGAATAAATCTCATAGGAGTTAGGATGAAGAAGCTATCCCACTTTCAAATCAGGTGATCCCAGTTTTCCTGTTTGGGAATATGACAGCTTCTTTGTCATTCTAATCAAACCAGGATGAATCGCGATGTAAGAAGCTTGATTTTGATACATAAAGTAATGGAGAATCACTAGGAAGTTGAATAAATCTCATAGGAGTTAGGATGAAGAAGCTATCCCACTTTCAAATCAGGTGATCCCAGTTTTCCTGTTTGGGAATATGACAGCTTCTTTGTCATTCTAATCAAACCAGGATGAATCGCGATGTAAGAAGCTTGATTTTGATACATAAAGTAATGGAGAATCACTAGGAAGTTGAATAAATCTCATAGGAGTTAGGATGAAGAAGCTATCCCACTTTCAAATCAGGTGATCCCAGTTTTCCTGTTTGGGAATATGACAGCTTCTTTGTCATTCTAATCAAACCAGGATGAATCGCGATGTAAGAAGCTTGATTTTGATACATAAAGTAATGGAGAATCACTAGGAAGTTGAATAAATCTCATAGGAGTTAGGATGAAGAAGCTATCCCACTTTCAAATCAGGTGATCCCAATTTTCCTGTTTGGGAATATGACAGCTTCCTTGTCATTCTAATCAAACCAGGATGAATCGCGATGTAAGAAGCTTGATTTTGATACATAAAGTAATGGAGAATCACTAGGAAGTTGAATAAATCTCATAGGAGTTAGGATGAAGAAGCTATCCCACTTTCAAATCAGGTGATCCCAGTTTTCCTGTTGGGAATATGACAGCTTCTTTGTCATTCTAATCAAACCAGGATGAATCGCGATGTAAGAAGCTTGATTTTGATACATAAAGTAATGGAGAATCACTAGGAAGTTGAATAAATCTCATAGGAGTTAGGATGAAGAAGCTATCCCACTTTCAAATCAGGTGATCCCAGTTTTCCTGTTTGGGAATATGACAGCTTCTTTGTCATTCTAATCAAACCAGGATGAATCGCGATGTAAGAAGCTTGATTTTGATACATAAAGTAATGGAGAATCACTAGGAAGTTGAATAAATCTCATAGGAGTTAGGATGAAGAAGCTATCCCACTTTCAAATCAGGTGATCCCAGTTTTCCTGTTTGGGAATATGACAGCTTCTTTGTCATTCTAATCAAACCAGGATGAATCGCGATGTAAGAAGCTTGATTTTGATACATAAAGTAATGGAGAATCACTAGGAAGTTGAATAAATCTCATAGGAGTTAGGATGAAGAAGCTATCCCACTTTCAAATCAGGTGATCCCAGTTTTCCTGTTTGGGAATATGACAGCTTCTTTGTCATTCTAATCAAACCAGGATGAATCGCGATGTAAGAAGCTTGATTTTGATACATAAAGTAATGGAGAATCACTAGGAAGTTGAATAAATCTCATAGGAGTTAGGATGAAGAAGCTATCCCACTTTCAAATCAGGTGATCCCAGTTTTCCTGTTTGGGAATATGACAGCTTCTTTGTCATTCTAATCAAACCAGGATGAATCGCGATGTAAGAAGCTTGATTTTGATACATAAAGTAATGGAGAATCACTAGGAAGTTGAATAAATCTCATAGGAGTTAGGATGAAGAAGCTATCCCACTTTCAAATCAGGTGATCCCAGTTTTCCTGTTTGGGAATATGACAGCTTCTTTGTCATTCTAATCAAACCAGGATGAATCGCGATGTAAGAAGCTTGATTTTGATACATAAAGTAATGGAGAATCACTAGGAAGTTGAATAAATCTCATAGGAGTTAGGATGAAGAAGCTATCCCACTTTCAAATCAGGTGATCCCAGTTTTCCTGTTTGGGAATATGACAGCTTCTTGTCATTCTAATCAAACCAGGATGAATCGCGATGTAAGAAGCTTGATTTTGATACATAAAGTAATGGAGAATCACTAGGAAGTTGAATAAATCTCATAGGAGTTAGGATGAAGAAGCTATCCCACTTTCAAATCAGGTGATCCCAGTTTTCCTGTTTGGGAATATGACAGCTTCTTTGTCATTCTAATCAAACCAGGATGAATCGCGATGTAAGAAGCTTGATTTTGATAATAAAAGTAATGGAGAATCACTAGGAAGTTGAATAAATCTCATAGGAGTTAGGATGAAGAAGCTATCCCACTTTCAAATCAGGTGATCCCAGTTTTCCTGTTTGGGAATATGAACAGCTTCTTTGTCATTCTAAAAACCAGGATGAATCGCGATGTAAGAAGCTTGATTTTGATATATAAGTAATGGAGAATCACTAGGAAGTTGAATAAATCTCATAGGAGTTAGGATGAAGAAGCTATCCCACTTTCAAATCAGGTGATCCCAGTTTTCCTGTTTGGGAATATGACAGCTTCTTTGTCATTCTAATCAACCAGGATGAATCGCGATGTAAGAAGCTTGATTTTGATACATAAAGTAATGGAGAATCACTAGGAAGTTGAATAAATCTCATAGGAGTTAGGATGAAGAAGCTATCCCACTTTCAAATCAGGTGATCCCAGTTTTCCTGTTTGGGAATAAACAGCTTCTTTGTCATTCTAATAAACCAGGATGAATCGCGATGTAAGAAGCTTGATTTTGATACATAAAGTAATGGAGAATCACTAGGAAGTTGAATAAATCTCATAGGAGTTAGGATGAAGAAGCTATCCCACTTTCAAATCAGGTGATCCCAGTTTTCCTGTTTGGGAATATGACAGCTTCTTGTCATTCTAATAAACCAGGATGAATCGATGTAAGAAGCTTGATTTTGATACATAAAGTAATGGAGAATCACTAGGAAGTTGAATAAATCTCATAGGAGTTAGGATGAAGAAGCTATCCCACTTTCAATCAGGTGATCCCAGTTTTCCTGTTTGGGAATATGAACAGCTTCTTTGTCATTCTAATCAACCAGGATGAATCGCGATGTAAGAAGCTTGATTTTGATATAAAAGTAATGGAGAATCACTAGGAAGTTGAATAAATCTCATAGGAGTTAGGATGAAGAAGCTATCCCACTTTCAAATCAGGTGATCCCAGTTTTCCTGTTTGGGAATATGACAGCTTCTTTGTCATTCTAATCAACCAGGATGAATCGCGATGTAAGAAGCTTGATTTTGATACATAAAGTAATGGAGAATCACTAGGAAGTTGAATAAATCTCATAGGAGTTAGGATGAAGAAGCTATCCCACTTTCAAATCAGGTGATCCCAGTTTTCCTGTTTGGGAATATGACAGCTTCTTGTCATTCTAATCAACCAGGATGAATCGCGATGTAAGAAGCTTGATTTTGATACATAAAGTAATGGAGAATCACTAGGAAGTTGAATAAATCTCATAGGAGTTAGGATGAAGAAGCTATCCCACTTTCAAATCAGGTGATCCCATTTTCCTGTTTGGAATATGACAGCTTCTTTGTCATTCTAATCAAACCAGGATGAATCGCGATGTAAGAAGCTTGATTTTGATACATAAGTAATGGAGAATCACTAGGAAGTTGAATAAATCTCATAGGAGTTAGGATGAAGAAGCTATCCCCTTTCAAATCAGGTGATCCCAGTTTTCCTGTTTGGGAATATGAACAGCTTCTTTGTCATTCTAATCAAACCAGGATGAATCGCGATGTAAGAAGCTTGATTTTGATACATAAAGTAATGGAGAATCACTAGGAAGTTGAATAAATCTCATAGGAGTTAGGATGAAGAAGCTATCCCACTTTCAAATCAGGTGATCCCAGTTTTCCTGTTTGGGAATATGACAGCTTCTTTGTCATTCTAATCAACCAGGATGAATCGCGATGTAAGAAGCTTGATTTTGATACATAAAGTAATGGAATCACTAGGAAGTTGAATAAATCTCATAGGAGTTAGGATGAAGAGCTATCCCACTTTCAAATAAGGTGATCCCAGTTTTCCTGTTTGGGAATATGACAGCTTCTTTGTCATTCTAATCAAACCAGGATGAATCGCGATGTAAGAAGCTTTATTTTGATACATAAAGTAATGGAGAATCACGGGGAAGTTGAATAAATCTCATAGGAGTTAGGATGAAGAAGCTATCCCACTTTCAAATCAGGTGATCCCAGTTTTCCTGTTTGGAAATATGACATCTTCCTTGTCATTCTAATAAAAGCAGGATGAATCACGATTTAAGAAGCTTGATTTTGATACATAAAGTAATGGAGAATCACTAAGAAGTTGAATAAATCTCATAGGAGTTAGGATGAAGAAGTTATCCCACTTTCAAATCAGGTCATCCCAGTTTTCCTGTTTTGGAATATGACAGCTTCTTTATTATTCTAATCAAACCAGGATAAATCGCGATATAAGAAACTTGATTTTGATACATAAAGTAAGGGAGAATCACTAGAAAGTTGAATAAATCTCATAGGAGTTAGGATGAAGAAGCTATCCCACTTTCAAATAAGGTGTCCCAATTTTCCTGTTTGGGAATATGACAGCTTCTTTGTCATTCTAATCAAACCAGGATGAATCGCGATGTAAGAAGCTTGATTTTGATACATAAAGTAGTGGAGAATCACTAAGAAGTTGAATAAATCTCATAGGAGTTAGGATGAAGAAGTTATCCCACTTTCAAACCAGGTGATCCCAGTTTTCCTGTTTGGGAATATGACAGCTTCCTTGTCATTCTAAGAACCAGGATGAATCGCGATGTAAGAAGCTTGATTTTGATACATAAAGTAATGGAGAATCACTAGGAAGTTGAATAAATCTCATAGGAGTTAGGATGAAGAAGCTATCCCACTTTCAAATCAGGTGATCCCAGTTTTCCTGTTTGGGAATATGACAGCTTCTTTGTCATTCTAATAAACCAGGATGAATCGCGATGTAAGAAGCTTGATTTTACATAAAGTAATGGAGAATCACTAGGAAGTTGAATAATCTCATAGGAGTTAGGATGAAGAAGCTATCCCACTTTCAAATCAGGTGATCCCAGTTTTCCTGTTTGGGAATATGACAGCTTCTTGTCATTCTAATCAAACCAGGATGAATCGCGATGTAAGAAGCTTGATTTTGATACATAAAGTAATGGAGAATCACTAGGAAGTTGAATAAATCTCATAGGAGTTAGGATGAAGAAGCTATCCCACTTTCAAATCAGGTGATCCCAGTTTTCCTGTTTGGGAATATGACAGCTTCTTTGTCATTCTAATCAACCAGGATGAATCGCGATGTAAGAAGCTTGATTTTGATACATAAGTAATGGAGAATCACTAGGAAGTTGAATAAATCTCATAGGAGTTAGGATGAAGAAGCTATCCCTTTCAAATCAGGTGATCCCATTTTCCTGTTGGGAATATGACAGCTTCTTTGTCATTCTAATCAAACCAGGATGATCTGGATGTAAGAAGCTTGATTTTGATATATAAAGAATGGAGTTCACTAGGAAGTTGAATATCTCATAGGAGTTGGATGAAGAAGCTATCCAACTTTCAAATCAGGTGATCCCAGTTTTCCGGTTTGGGAATATGACAGCTTCGTTGTCATTCTAATCAAACCAGGATGAATCGTGATGTAAGAAGCTTGATTTTGATACATAAAGTATGGGAATCACAGGACGTTGAATAATCTCATAGAGTTAGGATGAA
>NW_022610034.1:0-18437 GCF_000309985.2 Brassica rapa
CCACGTGGGCTGTCTGTTCAGTACACACAGGACGTCCGTGGGTGTCCGTCAGCACACACAGGACATTCGTGTGTGTCCATCAACTCACAGAGGACGTCCGGGGCTGTCCGTGTGTGTCCGTCAGCACACACAGAACGTCCGTGACTGTCCATCAGTACACATATCAGCATGTTGGTCCTTGGACTCAGCACATTGCCCCTTCCCATGGACTGTTCGGGTGATTTTGGCCCACGTGGGCTGTCTGGTCAGTACACACAGGACGTCTGTGGGTGTCCGTGTGTGTTTGTCTGTGTGCGTCAGCACACACAGGATGTCCGTGGCTATCCATCAGTACACATATCAGGACGTTGGTCCTTGGACACAGCACGCTGGTCCGTCGTGTGGACTGTTTGGGTGATTTTGGCCCACTTGGGCTGTTTGTTCAGTACACAGGACGTCCGTGGGTGTCCGTCAGCACACACATGACGTCTGTGGTTTTCCGTGGCTGTCCATCAGCACACACAGAACATCTGTGGCTGTCTGTGTGTGTCCGTGTGTGTCCGTGTGTGTCCGTGTGTGTCCGCCAGCATACACAGGACGTTCGTGGCTATCCGAGGCTGTCTATCAGCACACACAGCACGTCCATGTGTGTCCGTCAGTACACACAGGACGTCTGTGTGTGTCTGTCAGCACACACAGGACGTCTGTGGCTGTCCATCAGTACACATATCGGCACACTGGTCCTTGGACTCAACATGCTGGCCCTTCCCGTGGACGGTTCAGGTGATTTTGGCCCACGTGGGCTGTCTGTTCAGTACACATAGGACGTCCGTTGTTGTTCATTTGTACACGCATGACATCCGTGGCTGTCCGTGTGTGTCTGTGTGTGTCCGTGTGTGTCCGTCAGCACACACATGACGTCTGTGGCAGTCCATCAGTACACATATCAGCACGTTGGTCGTTGGACTCAGCATGCTAACCCTTCCCGTGGACTGTTCGGGTGATTTTGGCCCACGTGGGCTACCTATTCAGTACACACAGGACGTCCGTGGGTGTCCATCAGCACACACAGGATGTCTGTGTGTGTCCGTCAGCACACACAGGACATCCCGGGCTGTCCGTGTGTGTCCGTCAGCACACATAGGACGTCTGTGGCTGTCCATCAGTACACATATAAGCACGTTGGTCCTTGGACTCAGCACGCTGGCCCTTCCCGTGGACTGTTCGGGTGATTTTGGCCCACGTGGGCTGTCTGTTCAGTACACAAAGGACGTCCGTGGGTATCCGTCAGCACACACAGGACGTCCGTGGGTGTCCGTCAGCACACACAGGACGTCCGTGTGTGTCTGTGTGTGTCCGTTAGCACACACAGGACGTCCGTGGCTGTCCATCAGTACACATATCAGCATGTTGGTCCTTGGACTCAGCACGCTGGCCCTTCCCGTGGACTGTTTGGGTGATTTTGGCCCACGTGGGCTGTCTGTTCAGTACACAAAGGACGTCTGTGGGTGTCCGCCAGCACACACAGGACATCTGTGGCTGTCAGTGGCTGTCCGTTAGCACACACAGGACGTCCGTGACTGTTTGTGTGTGTCCGTGTGTGTCCGTCAGGACACACAGGATGTCCGTGGGAGTCCGTCCGCACACACAGGACGTCTGTGTGTGTCCGTCAGCACACACAGGACGTTCGTGGCTGTCCATGTGTGTCCGTGTGTGTCCGTCAGCACACACAAGACGTCTGTGGCTGTCCATCAGTACACATATCAGCATTTTTGTCCTTGGACTCAGCACCCTGACCCTTCCCGTGGACTGTTTTGGTGATTTTGGCCCACATGGGCTGTCTGTTCAGTACACAAAGAACGTCTGTGGGTGTCCGCAAGCACACACAGGACGTCCGTGGGTGTCTGTGGCTATACGTCAGCACACAGAGGATGTCCGTGGCTGTCCATCAGTACACATATCAATACGCTGGTCCTTGGACTCAGCACGCTGGTCCTTCCCGTGGACTATTCGGGTGATTTTGGCCCACGTGGGCTGTCTGTTCAGTACACAAAGGACGTCCGTGGGTGTCCGTCAGCACACACAGGACGTCCGTGAGTGTCCGTCAGCACACACAGTACGTCCGTGTGTGTCTATGTGTGTACGTCAGCACACACAGGACGTCCGTGGCTGTCCATCAGTACACATATCAGCACATTGGTCCTTGGACTCAGCATGCTGGCCCTTCCCGTGGACTGTTTGGGTGATTTTGGCCCACGTGGGCTGTTTGTTCAGTACACAAAGGTCGTCTGTGGGTGTCCGCCAGCACACACAGGACGTCTATGGCTGTCTGTCGCTGTCCGTCAGCACACACAGGACGTCTGTGACTGTCCGTGTGTGTCTGTGTGTGTCCGTCAGCACACACAGGATGTCCGTGTGTTGTAGGCACAGGGGGGGGTAACCCACGAATTGATAAAAATGGTGGAACCAAGGTTTAAACCTGAAAACAAAGAGAACCGATTTTTATGAGTTTAAAGTTTTTATGATGCAAACAGAAACAAATATGAAAACAAATAAGATGATGATGATAATGATAATGAAACAAGATAAATAAACAAAGGATAGGATGGAATCAAGCTGCTGGATGTGTATCACTCTCAGCTTGATTAGAAGATGAACTGAAGTGGATTTGCGGAGGAAGGTTTGATTGAATCTCTCAATCTGATGGAATGATGGATCGAAGTGATTGACTCTCTCAATCTGTGTACTGAGCTTGTTTGATTTGCACAAACAAACTAGACTCACGAAATCAATAAGACAACAAAGAATCTCTCTTTGAATCCTAAAGACCGATATTTTATACAAAGAACAACTTTGATAAAACTGAATAAACTTTTTATTAACTTGGTGATTAAAGGTGCTCTTTACAATGGACGTCTAGGAGCTTATATAAGGCTCAGAGACAAAGGTCCTAACGTTCTAAAACAAATAGAAAAGGAAACAAATCAAGAAAAGTAACAAAATCGGAAACTAGCCGTTGGAGCCTTTTATGGGATTTTGGCTCCAAGTGAGAAACTTGATTCTTCTTGAACCTGGACGGTTTTAATGGATAAGAGAGCTTCCTTGGGACCTTCCTGGGTGCTTGATAGGTTCTGATCTCGTGCCTGATTTGAAGAGAAAAGAGCTGTTGGACATTAATGTCGGTTTGCTCCAAATATGGCAAGTTTGAGTAAATGAGGATCCTCCTGATCCAGTGGTTGCTGGTGCATGGTATGAACTTGCAGAACTCCTCTTGGACTCCTAGAATATCTTCTGATTGGTTGAAATGATCTCCTGGTCGCCAATGTCTGGTTTGAAGCTGGTTAAACCGGTTAGCTTCCAATTGAGGCAAGTGTAGAACTGGTTTGACCGGTTTTGGAGATTGGATCATAACTTCATAACTCCGTGGCCATTTCTCCTGATATTGGGCTTTATGGAAAGCTGAGAGACTCCTCTTGACTCCAATGATGGGCTTTGCTTCAGGCCGCTCCTTCCTTGGGCTGGAATCTCCTTCTAAAGTCGGGTACTCGCAGATGGACGGGCTGGGAAACTTCTGAGTTGTAAAATTCATAACTTCTTGCTCCGTGAATATTTTGGCTCGATTCCAATTGGGCTGGACTCCTTCTTGAGTATAAAATCCAATAAAATTGGTTTCATGTTGAAAGTCCTTCTGGTTGTAGAGATATACGCCTTGGACTGAACCTCGGTCGCTGGTACCTCCTAGATGGCCGGTTTGGACGGTTTGGTGAGACTCTGGTTGAACCATGGATTTCGTGACCACAACATCCCCTCCCTCTTGACAAGGTTTCGACCTCGAAACTATATAACCTGCATCAAGATAGAGCAAGTCAGATTTCATTCTCTTTTGAGAGTTTAGAACCTTACCTTGGTATAATTTCGGTTTGGTGATGGATGGTGCATCTGGTGGCTCTTCTTTGAGAAGATGTGAAAGGATCACGCCTCTGCTATGGTCATGGCCATTACATCTCTTCTGGAGTGGATGGTCCTTTAAAGTTTGGGTGGCCACGTTTCTGATCTTCCTTGGAGTTGATTCTCCTAGCAACATAAGATTATCCGGTGGGATTTCTTTGAAGCTTTCTTCTTGGCAACCTGAAATAATCTCAACACTCTGGACAAAAAGCAAGTGCATTATATCTGTCATGGAAATATTAAGAACATGCTGATCTAAAATGAATCTTACCATAGGTTTTGGAACTTGAACAATAGATTGTTCAGATTTCGGTTTCCACTTGGGAGTGAATTCATGGCTGAGCTTATGGTCTGGTTCTTTCTTTGGGACTTCAATAAGCTTATAGCTTTCATTTATTCTCCCTGCACCAAGAACACACACGTCAGTACTAGTATCCAAAGTTGGTGTTAGACACTTACCTTGGTGGGATACTTTTAGGATCGGTTTTGCTTCTTTAAACAACATGGACTGCATTGTGTCTTGAACCATCTTATGGTCCATCACAGGTGTGGCGCCTGGTGGCTCCTCTCCTTTGAATTCATGCTCCTTAGTTCCTGTTACATCACCCTTTGACAAAGACAAGTGCATCATACAAGAATTTTGAGCTAATAAATCAGATTGAATAAAACTATCACTCTTCATAGATAAATCAGTTTTCTTTTCTAGTGATGCTTCTATCAATGCTTGTTTACTTGGACAAACTACAGCAAAGTGTCCTCTTTTATGACATCTATAACATGTCTGATCTTTTAAATTTTCAGAGTTAGAAGACTTACCTTGGCTTGTTGGCTCTTCTTTATTTGTATTTAAAATCTCCTTGTCTCTTGGACTTAAATCATGGACAACTTTTGATCTCAACAAGGATGTTGAGTTCGTCTCTTTCTGGACCTCAGGACCTGTCTTAACATTCTTGGACAAAGACAAGTGACTCATACAAGTGGTAGATGATTCATTAACTGATTTATCAAGTATAGGACTTACCTTAGCCTTTACTTGGACAATAACAGGTTCTGGCTTTTCTTTGGAAACATGAGTTAGATACCTCCTTGGGTATATCTTTCGGATCTTAGAACTTGTGAGTTCTGGTGAAAATTCATCCCTCATGACTTCCTTAAGATCTCTCCACGTTTTGATAGCTGGCTCCTTGTAAAACCATCTATCATCTTCTTCTTGTACCCACCATTTAAAGGCATTACCTCTTAGTTGATCAATGGCATAAGATAGTCTCTCTTCTTTCAGAATGTTGTTGTAGTGAAACCATTCATCAAGGTTCCTCTCCCAAAATAGGTAGCTTCTTCCTCCTGAAAATGTAAAGAGTTCAATTTTATCAGCAAAAGATTTATGATCAAACCGAGAATTAGCAACATGATGAGTATGGGTTTGAGAAGTTGGATGTTGATTGATCCTTGAAGGATCTGGTGGCTTGGGCTCGACATAGACAGCCTCTGGAGCATCTCCAAATCTCCTTTCTCCTGGGTGTGGACGTTGGCCTTGTGCCTTCTTTCTTTTCCTCAGCTGTGCAATCAGATCAACCTCTTGCAAAGCTGTCAAATGTTGGTTCTGTTTGGCCATCTGACATTGGCCGTGTGTTTCTCCTACCATGGCTTCCTGAAAACACTCTCAAAGATCAAGTGAAAAATGGGAAGGTCTGGTCGAACCAAAATAAATCAAGTGCACAATGCAATTTAAACTAAACCGAGAAAATATGCAATTATGAACCGAAATGAAATAAAGTATGCAAAAATTATTTTTCTTTTGGTTTTCTCAATGCAAACACGAAATGGATCAACTAATATGATATGAAACAATAACTAGGATGATTTCTTTTGGCTTTTAAATTTATGGATGCAAATGAAAAGAAATCAAATTCAAAACAGCACTTTTTATGAGATTTTCTTTTATGGAAACTAATGAATGCAAACACTTTTCTTTTGGGATTTTCGATTTTAAATGAATCAAACAAAACTTTTTCTTTTCTTTTTCGTGGCTCTTAGCAGGATGAACAGAAAGAACACAAAACAAATGCAGAAACAAAACTTGAAACAAAGAAACAGTTTTTATGGATTTTCGGTTTATGATGAAAAACAAATGCAAACAAATATGAATGATGCAAGGATAGAGTGACCTGATTCAGGAGCTTGAGCTCTGATACCAAAATGTTGTAGGCACAGGGGGGGTAACCCACGAATTGATAAAAATGGTGGAACCAAGGTTTAAACCTGAAAACAAAGAGAACCGATTTTTATGAGTTTAAAGTTTTTATGATGCAAACAGAAACAAATATGAAAACAAATAAGATGATGATGATAATGATAATGAAACAAGATAAATAAACAAAGGATAGGATGGAATCAAGCTGCTGGATGTGTATCACTCTCAGCTTGATTAGAAGATGAACTGAAGTGGATTTGCGGAGGAAGGTTTGATTGAATCTCTCAATCTGATGGAATGATGGATCGAAGTGATTGACTCTCTCAATCTGTGTACTGAGCTTGTTTGATTTGCACAAACAAACTAGACTCACGAAATCAATAAGACAACAAAGAATCTCTCTTTGAATCCTAAAGACCGATATTTTATACAAAGAACAACTTTGATAAAACTGAATAAACTTTTTATTAACTTGGTGATTAAAGGTGCTCTTTACAATGGACGTCTAGGAGCTTATATAAGGCTCAGAGACAAAGGTCCTAACGTTCTAAAACAAATAGAAAAGGAAACAAATCAAGAAAAGTAACAAAATCGGAAACTAGCCGTTGGAGCCTTTTATGGGATTTTGGCTCCAAGTGAGAAACTTGATTCTTCTTGAACCTGGACGGTTTTAATGGATAAGAGAGCTTCCTTGGGACCTTCCTGGGTGCTGATAGGTTCTGATCTCGTGCCTGATTTGAAGAGAAAAGAGCTGTTGGACATTAATGTCGGTTTGCTCCAAATATGACAAGTTTGAGTAAATGAGGATCCTCCTGATCCAGTGGTTGCTGGTGCATGGTATGAACTTGCAGAACTCCTCTTGGACTCCTAGAATATCTTCTGATTGGTTGAAATGATCTCCTGGTCGCCAATGTCTGGTTTGAAGCTGGTTAAACCGGTTAGCTTCCAATTGAGGCAAGTGTAGAACTGGTTTGACCGGTTTTGGAGATTGGATCATAACTTCATAATTACGTGGCCATTTCTCCTGATATTGGGCTTTATGGAAAGCTGAGAGACTCCTCTTGACTCCAATGATGGGCTTTGCTTCAGGCCGCTCCTTCCTTGGGCTGGAATCTCCTTCTAAAGTCGGGTACTCGCAGATGGACGGGCTGGGAAACTTCTGAGTTGTAAAATTCATAACTTCTTGCTCCGTAAATATTTTGGCTCGATTCCAATTGGGCTGGACTCCTTCTTGAGTATAAAATCCAATAAAATTGGTTTCATGTTGAAAGTCCTTCTGGTTGTAGAGATATACGCCTTGGACTGAACCTCGGTCGCTGGTACCTCCTAGATGGCCGGTTTGGACGGTTTGGTGAGACTCTGGTTGAACCATGGATTTCGTGACCACAACACCGTGGGTGTCCGTCAGCACTCACAGGACGTCCGTGTGTGCCCGTCAGCACACACAGGACGTCAGTGGCTGTCCATGTGTGTCTGTGTGTGTCCGTCAGCACACACATGACGTCTGTGGCTGTCCATCAGTACACATATCAGCATTTTTGTCCTGGACTCAGCCCCTGGCCTTCCCGTGGACTGTTTTGGTGATTTTGGGCCACGTGGGCTGTCTTGTTCAGTACACAAAGGACGTCTGTGGGTGTCCCCCAGCACACACAGGACGTCCGTGGGTGTCTGTGGCTATCCGTCAGCACACATAGGACGTCTGTGGCTGTCTATCAGTACACATATCAATACGCTGGTCCTTGGACTCAGCACACTGGCCCTTCCCGTGGATTGTTAGGGTGATTTTGGCCAACGTGGGATGTCTGGTCAGTACACACAGGATGTCCGTGGGTGTCCGCCAGCAGACACAGGACGTCTGTGGCTGTCCGTGTGTGTCCGTCTGTGACTGTCAGCACACACAGGGCGTCCGTGTCTGTCCATCAGTTCACATTTCAGCACGTTGGTTCTTGGACTCCGCACGCTGGCCCCCGCCGTGGACTGTTTGGGGGATTTTGGCCCACGTGGGCTGTCTGTTCAGTACACGCAGGATGTCTGTGGGTGTCCGCTAGGACGCACAGGACGTCAGTGGCTGTCCGTCTGTGTCTGTGTGTGTCTGTGGGTGTCCTCCAGCACACACAGGACGTTCGTGGCTGTCAATGGCTGTCCGTCAGCACACACAGGACGTCTATGTGTGTCCGTCAGCACACACAGGACGTGTGTGTGTGTCTGTGTGTGTCCGTCAGCACTCACAGGACGTCTGTGGCTGTTCATCAGTACACATATCAGCACGTTGGTCCTTGAACTCAGTTTGGCCCTTGGACTCAGCACGCTGGCCCTTCCCGTGGACGGTTTGGGTGATTTTGGCCCATGTGGGCTGTCTGTTCTGTACACAAAGGACGTCTGTGGGTGTCCGCCAGCACACACAGGACATCCGTGGCTGTCCGTCAGCACACACAGGACGTCCGTGACTGTTCGTGTGTGTCCGTGTGTGTCCGTCAGCACACACAGGATGTCCGTGGGTGTCCGTCCGCACACACAGGACGTCTGTGTGTGTCCGTCAGCACACACAGGACGTTCGTGGCTGTCCATGTGTGTCCGTGTGTGTCCGTCAGCACACACAGGACGTCTGTGGCTGTCCATCAGTACACATATCAGCATTTTTGTCCTTGGACTCAGCACCCTGACCCTTCCCGTGGACTGTTTTGGTGATTTTGGCCCACGTGGGCTGTCTGTTCAGTACACAAAGGACGTCTGTGGGTGTCCGCAAGCACACACAGGACGTCCGTGGGTGTCTGTGGCTATACGTCAGCACACAGAGGACGTCCGTGGCTGTCCATCAGTACACATATCAATACGCTGGTCCTTGGACTCAGCACGCTGCCCCTTCCCGTGGACTATTCGGGTGATTTTGGCCCACGTGGGCTGTCTGTTCAGTACACAAAGGACGTCCGGGGGTGTACGTCAGCACACACAGGACGTCCGTGGGTGTCTGTCAGCACACACAGTACGTCCGTGTGTGTATGTGTGTGTCTGTCAGCACACACAGGACGTCCGTGGCTGTCCATCAGTACACATATCAGCACATTGGTCCTTGGACTCAGCACGCTGGCCCTTCCCGTGGACTGTTTGGGTGATTTTGGCCCACGTGGGCTGTTTGTTCAGTACACTAAGGTCGTCTGTGGGTGTCCGCCAGCACACACAGGACGTCTGTGGCTTTTCGTCGCTGTCCGTCAGCACACACAGGACGTCCGTGACTGTCCGTGTGTGTCTGTGTGTGTCCGTCAGCACACACAGGATGTCCGTGGGTGTCCGTCAGCACACACAGGACGTCCGTGTGTGTCCGTCAGCACACACAGGACGTCAGTGGCTGTCCATGTGTGTCCGTGTGTGTCCGTCAGCACACACATGACGTCTGTGGCTGTCCATCAGTACACATATCAGCATTTTTGTCCTTGGACTCAGCACCCTGGCCCTTCCCGTGGACTGTTTTGGTGATTTTGGCCCACGTGGGCTGTCTGTTCAGTACACAAAGGATGTCTGTGGGTGTCCCCCAGCACACACAGGACGTCTGTGGGTGTCTGTGGCTATCCGTCAGCACACAGAGGACGTCTGTGGCTGTCCATCAGTACACATATCAATACGCTGGTCCTTGGACTCAGCACGCTGGCCCTTCCCGCGGACTGTTCAGGTGATTTTGGCCCACGTGGGCTGTCTGTTCAGTACACAAAGGACGTCCGTGGGTGTCCGTCAGCACACACAGGACGTCCGTGGGTGTCCGTCAGCACACACAGGACGTCCGTGTGTGTCTGTGTGTGTCCGTTAGCACACACAGGACGTCCGTGGCTGTCCATCAGTACACATATCAGCACGTTGGTCCTTGGACTCAGCACGCTGGCCCTTCCCGTGGACTGTTTGGGTGATTTTGGCCCACGTGGGCTGTCTGTTCAGTACACAAAGGACGTCTGTGGGTGTCCGCCAGCACACACAGGACATCCGTGGCTGTCAGTGGCTGTCCGTCAGCACACACAGGACGTCTGTGACTGTTCGTGTGTGTCCGTGTGTGTCCGTCAGGACACACGGGATGTCCGTGGGTGTCCGTCCGCACACACAGGACGTCTGTGTGTGTCCGTCAGCACACACAGGACGTTTGTGGCTGTCCATGTGTGTCCGTGTGTGTCCGTCAGCACACACAAGACGTCTGTGGCTGTCCATCAGTACACATATCAGCATTTTTGTCCTTGGACTCAGCATCCTGACCCTTCCCGTGGACTGTTTTGGTGATTTTGGCCCACATGGGCTGTCTGTTCAGTACACAAAGAACGTCTGTGGGTGTCCGCAAGCACACACTGGACGTCCGTTGGTGTCTGTGGCTATACGTCAGCACACAGAGGATGTCCGTGGCTGTCCATCAGTACACATATCAATACGCTGGTCCTTCGACTCAGCACGCTGGCCCTTCCCGTGGACTATTCGGGTGATTTTGGCCCACGTGGGCTGTCTGTTCAGTACACAAAGGACGTCCGTGGGTGTCCGTCAGCACACACAGGACGTCCGTGGGTGTCCGTCAGCACACACAGTACGTCCGTGTGTGTCTATGTGTGTACGTCAGCACACACAGGACGTCCGTGGCTGTCCATCAGTACACATATCAGCACATTGGTCCTTGGACTCAGCATGCTGGCCCTTCCCGTGGACTGTTTGGGTGATTTTGGCCCACGTGGGCTGTTTGTTCAGTACACAAAGGTCGTCTGTGGGTGTCCGCCAGCACACACAGGACGTCTGTGGCTGTCTGTCGCTGTCCGTCAGCACACACAGGACATCTGTGACTGTCCGTGTGTGTCTGTGTGTGTCCGTCAGCACACACAGGATGTCCGTGGGTGTCCGTCAGCACACACAGGACGTCCGTGTGTGCCCGTCAGCACACACAGGACGTCAGTGGCTGTCCATGTGTGTCCGTGTGTGTCCGTCAGCACACACATGACGTCTGTGGCTGTCCATCAGTACACATATCAGCATTTTTGTCCTTGGACTCAGCACCCTGGCCCTTCCCGTGGACTGTTTTGGTGATTTTGGCCCACGTGGGCTGTCTGTTCAGTACACAAAGGACGTCTGTGGGTGTCCCCCAGCACACACAGGACGTCCGTGGGTGTCTGTGGCTATCCGTCAGCACACAGAGGACGTCTGTGGCTGTCTATCAGTACATTTATCAATACGCTGGTCCTTGGACTCAGCACGCTGGCCCTTCCCGTGGATTGTTAGGGTGATTTTGGCCCACGTGGGATGTCTGGTCAGTACACACAGGACGTCCGTGGGTGTCCGCCAGCACACACAGGACGTCTGTGGCTGTCCGTGTGTGTCCGTCTGTGACTGTCAGCACACACAGGGCGTCCGTGTCTGTCCATCAGTTCACATTTCAGCACGTTGGTTCTTGGACTCCGCACGCTGGCCCTCGCCGTGGACTGTTTGGGGGATTTTGGCCCACGTGGGCTGTCTGTTCAGTACACGCAAGATGTCTGTGGGTGTCCGCTAGGACACACAGGACGTCCGTGGCTGTCCGTCTGTGTCTGTGTGTGCTGTGGGTTTCTCCAGCACAAACAGGACGTTCGTGGCTGTCATGGCTGTCCGTCAGCACACACAGGACGTCTATGTGTGTCCGTCAGCACACACAGGACGTGTGTGTGTGTCTGTGTGTGTCCGTCAGCACACACAGGACGTGTGTGTGTGTCTTGTTGTAGTACCCACGACTGAGGTTCCCATCATCCGCAAAGGTCCTACCACAAGGTCCGGCTCAAGGGTTATAAGAGCTGGATTTGCCAAAGCTGTCCAGGAGTTGCTTGCACAGGAACAAACCGGATTCAAGCAACTATTGATCCAGGAGTTGGCCGACTTAAAGCTTGAAGACACCAGCGAGTCATTAGAGGTTCCAGACTCTTCCATTCAAGCCAATTCTCCTCCATCGACCAGAATGGAGCCGGCCTGATCATTTCCACCTTCATCCTCAATCCATCCAACCCACTTGCTTCCGGTTCAGAGATGTAGCCGTCCATCAGAAGGAGTAGTATGTGTTGTACTCTTTTTCCTTATCGGGTTTTGTCCCACTGGGTTTTTCCGAAAGGTTTTAATGAGGCAACATGCAAGCATACTATGAGTTCTGATCCGGACATCTCAAGCCGCGACCGGTCTATTGCTTTTCTTTAATTTATTTCGGTTAAGACTATGGCCATTTGTCTAGGCCTTTTTATCTTTTAGAGTCCATTAAGGAACAGCTATTTAAACTCTTGTAGTAGCCAAATTTTCGGCCAAGTCTTTTTATGAAATCGTTTTGCTTAAGCAAAGAAACCCTAAGTCTTTCAGTCGTGAGAAACTATTGAGAGCAGCCGTCCGACATATCAAAGAACCGATCCATTGTTCTTTGTGGAGTCCTTCGATCCATCCCATCTCTTGTCCGATCTTGAGAGAGACACACGTCCAGCAAGAGCCGGAACCACTTCTATCCTTCAAACCATCCGTTGATCTTGTTGAGAGAGACACACGTCCAGCAACAGATTCCATCCGCTATCTTCTCTTTCTCTCTATCTTGTTTTTAGATTTCATTCACCTTTCCTTTAAAACCCATAAAAATCATATCTTGTCCGTTTATCATTTGTCCACTAGCTTCTCTGTTCCTGTTCTTAGTTCTACCGAAAGCTCACCAAAGCTTATATTTGAATCAGGTACAAACGCCAACAAGAGACGACCCGGCCGGTACTATCCATCCGAGCCAAAGACTGAACCGCGGAACGGCCATCAGTCCGTCCGTCCGTCCGTCCGTTCGACCCTCGACCCGTGCCTACAACATTTTGGTATCAGAGCTGAAGTTTCCTGCGAAACTCAGTTCTTTCTGAACCCTAGCCGTCACAATTCCAAAAAAAAAAAATATTTACTTTCCTTTTTTATGGTTTTCGATTTTTGCATTTTAAAAAAAAAAAAAAGAAGTTTTACTTTCTTTCCAAGTTTTCGAAAATTCAAAAAAATATTCCTCTTTCCTTATTCAATTGATTCGATTTTACCATAAATTTTTGCATTTACTTTTAGCCTTGGTCGATACTCAAAGTATCCGACCCAAGCCACTATTTAACCCCCCCCCCCTTGCCTTTTAATCTTTCTTTGAAGTTTCTTTGCAGAGAACTATGGGAGACGTAGGTCAAGACCAAGCGGCCATAAACGCTCAGCTCTTAGCTGACAATGAAGAACTGAGGGCGAGCCTTAGGACTATCACCGCCGAGCTTGCTCAGCTACGGCAGGGAGGCAGGCCCAACGGACCTCGACCACCAGGAAGGCGTCAGCCGGATCCGCATGACACTGACTCGGACGCGGACAGTACCGATGATACGCACAGTCAGGACGAGGAGAGGCCAAACCGGGGAGGTAGGAGGAACGCGCGAGGACCCCGGGCCCAAGTAGGAGGAGGCCGCGACCATAGGGGAGGTCGAGACCGAGAGGATGAAGAGCCCTGGTTGGGAGGCAAGGCGCTTAAGCTTCATCCCCCAACGTTTGCTGGCAAGGTTGATCCGGATGCCTACATCGTGTGGGAGAAGCGCATGGAGTACATCTTCGACTATTACCAATATAGTGAAGCCAAGAAGGTTGCCCTAGCAGCAGCCCAGCTGACGGACAATGCTCTGTCGTGGTGGGATCGAGACGTTGCTAAGTCCGGGCCAGTGTGGAGAGCGCGTAATTGGACCGAGATGCAGACCAAGCTTCGCGCGAGGTACATTCCATCTTACTACCAGCGTGATGTGCTAAAACGTTTTCGTAAACTTACGCAGGGAACTAAGACTGTGGAGGAGTACTTTGAGGAGTTCGAGGCACTTAGGAATAAGCTTGAGACCGACGAGCCCGAGGAGACAATGATGTCCCAATTCCTGGAAGGGTTGCAAGACCGCATTGCCCGCAAGGTGGAGAGACAACACTATGAAGATTTCAACGATCTATTGCACTTTGCTACGCAAGCCGAGCAGCACATCAAGCGCAAGACGGCCAGTACCAGCCGCAGCAAGCCTGCTTGGACTCAACCGGGATCAAAACAAGGCGACAAGGGCAAGACGATTGAGATTGAGAGCCGATTCAAGACAAACCAGGCTGAATCGTCTAATGCATCTAAGCCGGAGCAGGGTAAGACTCAAGCCCAAACTTTGCGCACTCGTGACATCATTTGTTATAAGTGTCAGGGCAAAGGCCACTACGCTCGGGATTGTCCAAACAAGCGAGTGATGGTCCTAAAGGGGGATGGCGAGTATGAATCCCAAGACGAGGCAGAGGCCGCGGCAGTGATCTCTGACGAGGAGGTAACCGATTACCCGGAGACAGGTGAGCTGCTAGTGACCCGGAGAGCTCTTAGCACCCTCTTTGATCCAGAGACCATCCAGCGGGAGAACATCTTCCACACCAGATGTAGTGTTGATCACAAGGTATGTAGTTTGATCATAGATGGCGGATCTTGTACTAACGTGGCTAGCAAGTACCTTGTTGATAAGCTAGGGTTGGTCAAAACCGCCCATCCTCGGCCATACCGTCTCAAATGGCTCAATGATGAGACTGAGCTCAAGATTGCCGAACAAGTTGTCGTGTCCTTCAGTATTGGCAAGTACCATGACCAGGTCAAGTGTGATGTTGTACCCATGCAAGCCGGACATATACTTCTAGGAAGGCCGTGGCAGTTTGACAAGGAGACCCTTCACCATGGACGCACCAACATTATAGCTTCGTCCACAACAACAAGAAGCACAGCCTAGCACCTCTCAGCCCCCAAGAAGTTCATGATATGCAGAAGGCAATGACACAGTCCGGCCAGGTAAGTAACGCTAACCTTTACATGACTTCCGGACAAGTGCTTAAATCATTGCAACGTGAGACACAGGTGCTACTAATGATCTTTAAGGAAGGTTGTTTTGCAGGTTTTGAGGCTCCTGAAGTGCCGGATGTAGTACAAGACCTCATGGGACGCTACAAGGATGTCTTTCCTGATGAGATTCCAGCCGGTTTACCCCCTGTCCGTGGCATAGAACATCAGATCGACCTTGTACCCGGCGCGCCTCTACCAAACCGAGCCGCTTACCGCGTCAACCCTGAGGAAGCTAAGGAGTTGGAGCGGCAGGTCCAAGACCTCATGGACAAAGGCTACATCCGCGAGAGCCTTAGTCCCTGTGCGGTCCCGGTTCTACTAGTGCCTAAGAAGGATGGGACGTGGCGCATGTGTGTGGACTGCCGAGCCATCAACAACATAACCATCAAATATCGGTACCCTATACCTAGATTAGATGATATGTTGGATGAACTGAGTGGGTCTGTTGTGTTTTCTAAGATTGATCTCAGGAGTGGATACCATCAAGTCCGCATGAAGGAAGGAGATGAGTGGAAAACCGCCTTCAAGACCAAGCAAGGACTGTACGAGTGGCTGGTGATGCCGTTCGGCCTTACCAACGCCCCTAGCACATTCATGAGGCTCATGAACGAGGTCCTCCGACCTTACATTGGTAAATTCGTGGTTGTGTACTTTGATGACATCCTGATTTACAGCAGGTCCTTAACTGAACACATTGGACATCTAGAACAGGTTTTGAAAGCCTTGAGGCAAGAAGGCCTTTATGCTAACCTTAAGAAATGTGTTTTCTGCACTGATCAGTTGGTATTTTTAGGCTTTGTTGTGAGTTCACAGGGACTGAAGGTTGATGAGGAGAAGATCAAGGCGATACAAGACTGGCCAACCCCGACCACGATCGGACATGTCCGCAGCTTCCATGGCCTGGCCAGTTTCTATCGACGATTTGTGAAGGATTTCAGTACCATTGCCGCCCCAATGACCTCCGTGATCAAGAAGAATGTATCCTTTACTTGGGGACCTGCCCAAGAGGAGTCTTTCAACAGGCTTAAATATAGTTTGACGCATGCACCGGTCCTAACTCTTCCTGATTTTGATAAACCTTTTGAGATTGAGTGTGATGCCTCAGGGACAGGGATTGGAGCCGTACTGACCCAAGGAGGCCGGCCAGTGGCTTTCTTTAGTGAGAAATTGAGTGGAGCCGCCCTCAATTACCCCACCTATGATAAAGAGCTATATGCTCTAGTAAGGTCACTTGAGACTTGGCAACATTATCTTCTGTCTAAAGAGTTTATTATTCATACAGATCACGAGACTCTTAAACACTTGAGGGGCCAGACCACACTCAAGAGGAGGCATGCTAGGTGGCTGGAGTTCGTGGAGACTTTTCCTTATGTGATCAAGTACAAGAAGGGGAAGGACAACGTAGTGGCCGACGCTCTATCCCGACGCCACACGCTCATTACCACCATGGAGGCCAAGATCATGGGTTTTGAACAACTTAAAATGTCTTATGAAACTGACCCTGATTTTTCTGAGCTTTACAGTAACACGGCTAAGGGAGCCATGGGTCCATTCTATCAGCAGGACGGGTTCCTCTTCAAGGAGAAGCGCCTGTGCATTCCTCATGGTTCCATGCGAGACTTACTGACACGAGAAGCTCATGGGGGCGGGTTGATGGGGCATTTCGGCCGAGACAAAACCCTGAGCGTCCTCTCCGATCACTTCTATTGGCCCAGGATGAGGCGTTACGTCGAGAGCCTATGCTCCAAGTGCACTGTCTGTCTCAAAACCAAATCCAGGTCGCATCCTTATGGTTTACACATGCCTTTACCTATTCCTATTGCACCATGGGTTGATCTGTCTATGGACTTTGTGCTGGGCTTGCCCAAGATAGAACACAAGGATTCCATTTTTGTTGTAGTGGACAGGTTCTCCAAGATGGCACATTTCATTCCGTGTTCTAAGACCAATGATGCAAGCCAAACCGCTGATCTCTTCTTCAAGGAAGTAGTGCGCTTACATGGAGTGCCACGTACCATTGTGTCCGACCGAGACACAAAATTCCTCAGCCACTTCTGGAGAACATTGTGGAAGAAGCTTGGAACCAAGCTCCTCTTCTCGACCACTTGCCACCCACAGACTGATGGTCAGACCGAGGTAGTAAACCGTACACTCTCTCAGTTGTTGAGGGCTACGGTGGGTAAGAATCTTAGAAATTGGTTGAGTTGTTTGCCTTTCATTGAGTTTGCTTATAACCATGCAAGGCACTCTATTACTAACCTCTCCCCTTTTGAGATCGTGTATGGCTTTAGACCAGAGACGCCCATGGACCTATCCGCACTGCCCCCAGCCATGCAAGTTAGCCAAAGTGGTGACAAAAAGGCCGAGTTTGTGAAGAACATGCACCGGCAAGTCAAGGAGACTTTGGAGAAGAAGGCTGAACGGAACCGGATTAAGCTCAACAAGGGACGCACAGAAGTTATCTTCCAACCAGGCGACTGGGTGTGGCTCCACATGAGGCCAGAACGGTTTCCGGAAGAGAGGAAGAGCAAATTATCCCCACGAGGGGACGGCCCTTTCCGAGTGCTCGACCGGATCAATGACAATGCCTACCGGCTAGAGCTGCCAGGTGAGTTCCAAGTATCCCGAACGTTCAATGTGTCTGATTTGTCTCCTTATATTGCAGATGACGGAGATGTTCTGAGGACAGAACCTGTTCAAGAGGGAGGGGATGTTGTAGTACCCACGACTGAGGTTCCCATCATCCGCAAAGGTCCTACCACAAGGTCCGGCTCAAGGGTTATAAGAGCTGGATTTGCCAAAGCTGTCCAGGAGTTGCTTGCACAGGAACAAACCGGATTCAAGCAACTATTGATCCAGGAGTTGGCCGACTTAAAGCTTGAAGACACCAGCGAGTCATTAGAGGTTCCAGACTCCTTCCATTCAAGCCAATTCTCCTCCATCGACCAGAATGAAGCCGGCCTGATCATTTCCACCTTCATCCTCAATCCATCCAACCCACTTGCTTCCGGTTCAGAGATGTAGCCGTCCATCAGAAGGAGTAGTATGTGTTGTACTCTTTTTCCTTATCGGGTTTTGTCCCACTGGGTTTTTCCGAAAGGTTTTAATGAGGCAACATGCAAGCATACTATGAGTTCTGATCCGGACATCTCAAGCCGCGACCGGTCTATTGCTTTTCTTTAATTTATTTCGGTTAAGACTATGGCCATTTGTCTAGGCCTTTTTATCTTTTAGAGTCCATTAAGGAACAGCTATTTAAACTCTTGTAGTAGCCAAATTTTCGGCCAAGTCTTTTTATGAAATCGTTTTGCTTAAGCAAAGAAACCCTAAGTCTTTCAGTCGTGAGAAACTATTGAGAGCAGCCGTCCGACATATCAAAGAACCGATCCATTGTTCTTTGTGGAGTCCTTCGATCCATCCCATCTCTTGTCCGATCTTGAGAGAGACACACGTCCA
>NW_022610035.1:0-18387 GCF_000309985.2 Brassica rapa
TGTGTGTGCTGACGAACACCCACAGACGTCCTGTGTGTACTGAACAGACTGATGCACAGACACACACGGACAGCCTCATACATCATGTGTGTGCTGGTGGACACCCACAGACGTCCTATGTGTACTGAACAGACAGCCCACGTGGCCAATATCACCCAAACAATCCACGGGAAGGGTCAGCATGCTGAGTCCAAGGACCAACGTGCTGATATGTGTACTGATGGACAGCCACGGACGTCTGGTGTGTGCTGATGGAAACACACGGACACACACAGACAGCCATAGACGTCCTGTGTGTGCTGACGGACACACACGGACGTCCCGTGTGTGCTGACGGACACCCACGAAAGTCCTGTGTGTACTGAACAGACAGCCCACGTTGGCCAAAATCACCCGAACATTCCACGGGAAGGGCCAGCGTGCTGAGTCCAAGGACCAGCGTGCTGATATGTGTACTGATGGACAGCCACGGACGTCATGTGTGTGCTGACGGACACACAAGGACACACACGGACAGCCACAGATGTCTTGTGTGTGCTGACGGACAGCCACGGAAAGCCACAGACGTCCTCTGTGTTCTGGCGGACACCCACAGACAGCCCAAGTTTGCCAAAATCACCCAAACAGTCCATAGGATGGGCTAGCGTGCTGAGTCCAAGGACCTGCATGCTGATATGTGTACTGATGGACAGCCATGGACGTCCTGTGTAGGCTGACAGACACACACAGACACACACGATCACACACTGACGTTCTGTGTGTGCTGACGGACACAACCGGACGTCCTGTGTGTGCTGACGGACAGCCAGTGACAGCCACGGCTGTAAGACCCGAACCCTGGCCTCTCGACCTGATGGAGTCCGCAGGCTTACTTATTTATTTCTTTGCTTGTTTGATCCATTTTAAGTCTTTTAGTTACAAAGTCATATTTGAATATGAGGTTCATAAACAAAGGAACAGATTGCACAGCGGAATAACAATGTATAAACTTTGTATTACTTGGAAACATGAGATTCAATAACAACTTCTTAACAGTCTCATAGACAATCACTAGTTCATCCCTAGCATCATCTAACCACACGTTACACAGCCTCTCACTGACCGAGCCTTCACGGCTCCTTGGCTTGACCAGAACCATCCTTAGTTCCTGAAACCACAACCAGATAAGCATTAATCATAACCGAGAATAGAACGGATTGATTCTACAATGCTTGGCTTGGTTCCTAGAACTTAGATAAACCTCAGTCAACATAATCATAAAACGTATGAACCTACCTACCGTATCCTAAGTCATTCAACCAACCACCCCTTGACTTAGAATCAGATAGATAGTCCAGAATAGATAAACAGAACACACGAACAGATCCGGATCTCCCCAAAGACCAATCCGTCTAACCGGATAGAATCTAGGTGCGACCGGCCAATGAAGTCCGGCTCAATGGCCAAACGGACTCCCTTACCTGATCCGGCCTTAGGCCTGGATCCAATCGGCCGAGTAAGCCTCAAGCCTAATCCGGAAGGCTTAGCAACCGGTCAGACCTTGCGACTCTACCTTGGCTTAGACAAACCGTGACCTTGTCCTAACTAGACAAGCCATAGGCTGATCCATAAGGATCGGTCCAAACCTGTCCCGAAAGACACCGTTTGGAACATGCACCCTTTGGCCAATCATGCCTCTTGGTCCTCGTACCTTTTGATGTTCGTAACCTTTGGTATCTCGTACCTTTTGGTCACTGACACCCTTTGGCAACTCACAACCTTTGGACACTCATGACTCTTGACAACTCGTGCCCTTTGTGTCATTCCCAACCGTTCGTCCTAACCGCCCAGTCTTGGTGCGATCGGATCATCCGACTAACCGACCCGTGTCTAGGCTAGCGGTTTGATTATGTTCGGCCAAAACCTAGGGACGTGTCCCTTGGACTCAACCAACACAACCTTTCGTGTTTAACCAGAGAGAAGAGAAGAGACACGAATTGAAACAGATAAGGAGAGCCGGATGGGACTTAGGAACCGAGCAGAGCCGCGGTGCGGTCGCATGGACCGTCCGTTCGGTCTGATGGAGCCACGGCCCATCACATACCTTGTGAACCACGTCTGGGTTCTACATGCTCTTCTCCTTGTCTTGATCTCCCATTCTTGACCGAGGTTAGTTCTCAAACGATCAGAGTCGCCGGTACACAACACCACCACAATCGGCCCTTCTCTTGGCCGGAACTCTCTCTTTCTCTCTTTCTTTCTCTCTACGTTTTTCTCTGAGTATTTTACTCTGGAATTGGATAATTAAATCAACAGGAGAGGGCCCATATTTATAGAAAACGAGGGGGTAAGTCTTGCCCCACGAATAGGCACGACTTGCTAGCGAACGGACACCATCGGCCAAGGGTTGTGCCCTCTCGGCCAGTTGCATCCCATCGCCCTTTCTGATTGGGTTGGGGGTCAGTCATAAGCCCAACCCACGCCCCAAGCCTCCTGGACTTAGCCCACGGCCTTGTCCAAAGACCCAACAGCCCAAGGCCTCATGGCCGGACCTCACAGCCCGCCATGGCAGGACGACCTGAATGTCCCAAGTGTGGTAAGAACCATCCAGGTGAATGCTGGAAAGCCATGGGAGCTTGTGTGAGATGTGGCAGCTTGGATCATTCCATCCGAGATTGCACTCGACCAAGCCGGACTCAGGGCCAATCCAGTGGCAGCGGCTCTCGGACTTGTTTCCATTGCGGCCAAAGCGGACACTTCCAAAGTGAATGTCTTAAGCGGCAAGGAGGACAAGGGAAGGGTCGTGGAGACACGGGAAAGTCGACCCAGAGCAGGCCAACCACAACACCAAGGGTGTATGAGCTGTCCCGTGACGACGGCGCTTCTGGATCGTTTGATTCGATCTCTGGTAATTCCTGAATTTATCTGTTTACATTCAATAGAATGCTTGGTCTGGAACCTAGAGTGGCTAGGGGATTCTGATGTGGGTCTCTTATAGGGACCCTCATGATTGGTGGTGTTGAAACCCACGTGCTTTTCGACACAGGGGCTACACATAGTTTTGTGAGTCCGGAACTGGTCGGAAAGGGTCTGTTCTGCCTCTGTTCTGGGGATAATTCGAGACTAGTGAGGGCGGCCGGTGGGCAAATCATGCACTCATTAGGGCTCATGACTAATATCCAGGTAATGATCCAGGAGAAAAATCTGCCTGTAGATCTGATTGTGTTGCGCCTACAGAATCATGATGTGATCCTAGGCATGGATTGGTTGGGAAAGTATCGGGCCACTCTCGACTGCCACAGAGGATGTGTACGGTTGGAGACTGGACCTCACCCGATCCAGTACCAAAGTCTGAATATGAGTCCGGCTCTGGATAGAGTAGTGGTGTCAGCAATCCGAGCAGAACGGATGCTTAGACGGGGTTGTGAAGCATATTTGACCACAATTACCACTATGGAGCACGGCAGGTCTGATGATCAGAAAGATCTAACTGAGGACCCGTTGGTGTCTGAGTTCCCAGATGTGTTCCGTTCACTACAGGGTGTCCCCCCTGATAGGTCGGATCCATTTACGATTGAACTAGAACCAGGGACAGCTCCGCTGTCCAAGAGTCCGTACCGAATGGCTCCGGCCGAGATGGCCGAGCTAAAGAAGCAATTAGAAGAATAGCTGGACAAGGGGTTCATACGTCCAAGTAGCTCTCCTTGGGGTGCACCAGTCCTCTTTGTGAAAAAGAAGGATGGTAGCATGCGTCTGTGTATTTACTATCGAGGGTTGAACAGGGTTACTGTGAAGAACAAGTACCCGTTGCCCAGAATAGATGAGTTGTTGGATCAACTCAAAGGAGCCAAGTGGTTTTCTAAGATTGATTTGGCCTCAGGGTATCATCAGATCCCTATAGAGCCAAATGATATTAGAAAGACAGCATTCCGGACCAGGTACGGCCACTACGAGTTTGTGGTTATGCCATTCGGTCTGACCAATGCGCCTGCTGCATTCATGAAAATGATGAACAGCGTGTTCCGAGATTTCCTGGACGAATCAGTGATCATCTTCATTGATGATATCCTGATTTACTCCAAGGATGAGGAATCTCATCGGAAACACCTGAGAGCCGTGCTGGAACGATTACGGGAACACAAGCTCTATGCAAAACTCAGTAAATGCAGTTTTTGGCAGAAGAGCATTGGGTTTCTTGGCCACATTGTGTCCGGTGAGGGCGTCTTGGTGGATCCAGAGAAGATCAGGGCAATCAAGGATTGGCCTCGACCACGCAGTGCCACGGAAGTCAGAAGCTTCCTAGGGCTGGCAGGTTATTATAGAAAGTTTGTGAAAGGATTCGCAAGCTTGGCTCAGCCTATGACACGGTTGACCGGGAAGGACGTTAAGTTCACATGGTCTGAGGAGTGTGGGAAATGTTTTTCCGCGCTTAAGGACATGCTGACTAGCGCACCCATTCTGGTTCTTCCAGAGGCCGACCAACCCTATGTGGTTTATACGGACGCGTCCATAACAGGACTAGGTTGCGTATTAACCCAGCATGGGAAGGTCATCGCCTATGCGTCAAGGCAGTTGAGAAAACATGAGGGAAACTACCCCACCCATGACCTTGAAATGGCTGCGGTTGTGTTCGCCTTAAAGATTTGGCGATCATACTTGTATGGTGCCAAGGTTCAGATACTTACGGACCATAAGAGTCTTAAGTATATATTCACCCAGCCTGAGTTAAACTTAAGGCAGAGAAGGTGGATGGAGTTTGTAGCTGATTACGATCTGGATATCACCTATCATCCGGGAAAGGCTAATCTGGTCGCAGATGCCTTGAGCCGGAGAAGGGCCGACGTATCAGCCGAACGAGAAGCGGACGACCTGGACGGTACGGTTCGTGCCCTACGGTTGAACGCATCGACCAAAGAGTCTGAACCACTCGGATTAGAGGCGGTCAATCAGGCCGACCTGCTTACCCGCATTCGGTTGGCTCAAGGTCAGGACGAGAACCTAAACAAGGTTGCTCAGAATGATAGGACGGAGTACCAAACTGCAAAGGATGGTACCATCCTAGTAAACGGTCGGATCAGTGTTCCTAATGATAGGAGTCTAAAGGAAGAGATTATGAGGGAGGCTCATAAATCTAGATTCTCGGTTCATCCTGGTGCGACCAAGATGTATCAGAACCTTAAGAAGTTCTATCATTGGATCCGTATGAAGGCCGATGTCGCGGAATGGGTGGCCAAGTGTTCCACTTGCCAACTCATCAAAGCAGAACATCAAGTGCCTAGTGGGTTATTACAAAGCTTGCCTATTCCAGAATGGAAATGGGATCACATCACAATGGACTTTCTGACTGGGTTCCCTACCACGAGGAATAAAAAAGATGCGGTTTGGGTTGTGGTTGATCGCCTAACCAAATCAGCACACTTCCTGGCTATCAAAAAGTCGGATGGGGTAGATCAGATTGTACGTAAGTACATTGATGAGATCGTCCGACTACATGGTGTGCCGGCAAGCATAGTATCAGATAGGGATTCAAGGTTCACATCTTACTTCTGGAAGGCTTTCCAAAAGGCTTTAGGAACAAGAGTGAACATGAGTACAGCCTATCACCCAAAGATGGATGGACAGTCTGAACGTACGATCCAGACATTGGAAGATATGTTGCGAGCATGTGTTCTAGACTGGGGTGATTCCTGGGAGAAACATCTACCTCTGGTAGAATTTGCTTACAACAATAGCTTCCATAGTAGTATTGGCATGTCGCCATACGAAGCTCTGTATGGGCGTCCATGCAGGACACCCTTATGCTGGACCCAAGTTGGGGAACGCAGCATGATTGGTCTGGAGATTGTCGAAGAGACAACCGAAAAGATCAAGTTCTTGAGGGACAAGATGAGACAGGCACAAGACCGCCAAAGAACTATGCAGATCGAAGAAGGAAAGATCTCGAGTTCCAAGTAGGTGACTTGGTGTATCTCAAATGATTACCTTCAAAGGACGAGTCCGGATCTCCGGAAGACGGAAGTTAGATCCAAGATACTTGGGGCCGTTCAAGGTCATTGAAAGAGTTGGGATGGTGGCCTATAAGTTGGACTTGCCGGCCAAGATGGACGCATTCCATAATGTGTTCCACGTCTCCCAACTTCGGAAATGTTTGACGGACCAAGACATCGCTCTTCCTGCCATTCCAGACGATCTTGGTAAGAACCTAAGCTTGGAAACAAGACCAGTTCGAATCATAAATAGGATGGAAAAAGCAACAAGGAAGAAGACGGTCCAGATGGTCAAGGTCGTCTGGGACTGTAATGGTCAAGATATAATCACTTGGGAAACCGAAGCTAGAATGAAAGCAGAGTACCCAGAGTGGTTGGATCAGTTTGTTTCCGAGGAAGCATTCGATTCGGATTCGAGGACGAATCCATCCCAAGGGGGGGAGACTTGTCACGCCCCCAATCCTGAGTAGGATTGTTGGGACGGCCATGGTTCGAGGAAACGTGCAAGCCAGTCCTAGGACATCAAGGCAAGCATTCCATGGTCGAGAAAGAAGGTTAAGGACATAAGGAAACTTAGACTTAACCTTATACAAGCTAAGAGACAGCTAGGACGAGTAAGACGGTAGCTGGACGAAGTGGACGAGTAGCTCGGCCAGCTCAAGGAAGCTAGGTTCAGTTCACTCCAGCTCAGTCCCTACTAAGTCAGCTCCACTAGCTGGACTACTAGCTCACTCAGCTGAGGCAGCTGAGAGTCAGCTCATCTCAGCTAGACGGACTGTCCGGGCTTTAGGCCGATGGTCCGGGTCCGGGTCAGTGGCAGGCTGTGAGGTCCGGCCATGAGGCCATGGGCTGTTGGGTTGGGCTTGTGGCCGACCCCAAACCCAATCAGAAAGGGCGAAGGGATGCAAGTGGCCGAAAGGGGACAACCCTTGGCCGATGGTGCCCATTCGCTAGCAAGTCATGCCTGTTCGTGGGGCAAGACTTACCCCCTCGTTTTCTATAAATATGGGGGGCTCTCTGGTCGATTTCATTATCCAATTCCAGAGTAAAATACTCAGAGAAACCGTAGAGAGAAAGTAAGAGAGAAAGAGAGAGTTCCGGCCAAGAGAAAGGCCGATGGTGGTGGTTCACAAGGTATGTGATGGGCCGTGGCTCAATCAGACCGAACGGACGGTCCATGCGACCGCACCGCGGCTTTGCTCGGTTCCTAAGTCCCATCCGGCTCTCCTTATCTGTTTCAATTCGTTTCTCTTCTCTTCTCTCTGGTTAAACACGAAAGGTTGTGTTGGTTGAGTCCAAGGGACACGTCCCTAGGCTTTGGCCGAACATAATCAAACCGCTAGCCTAGACACGGGTCGGTTAGTGGGATGATCCGATCGCACCAAGACTGGGCGGTTAGGACGAACGGTTGGGAATGTCCCAAAGGGCACGAGTTGTCAAGAGTCACGAGTGTCCAAGAGGCACGAATGGCCAAAGGGTACATGTTCCAAACGGTGTCTTTCGGGACAGGTTAGGACCGATCCTTATGGATCAGCCTATGGCTTGTCTAGTCAAGACAAGGTCACGGTTTGTCTAAGCCAAGGTAGAGTCGCAAGGTCTGACCGGTTGCTAAGCCTTCCGGATTAGGCTTGAGGCTTACTCGGCCGATTGGATCCAGGCCTAAGGCCGGATCAGGTAAGGGAGTCCGTTGGGCCATCGAGCCGGACTCCATTGGCCGGTCGCACCTAGATTCTATCCAGTTAGACGGATTGGTCTTTGGGGACGATCCGGATCTGTTCGTGTGTTCTGTTATCTATTCTGGACTATCTATCTGATTCTAAGTCAAGGGGTGGTTGGTTGAATGACTTAGGATACGGTAGGTAGGTTCATACGTTTTATGATTATGTTGACTGAGGTTTATCTAAGTTCTAGGAACCAAGCCAAGCATTGTAGAATCAATCCGTTCTATTCTCGGTTATGATTAATGCTTATCTGGTTGTGGTTTCAGGAACTAAGGATGGTTCTGGTCAAGCCAAGGAGCCGTGAAGGCTCGGTCAGTGAGAGGCTGTGTAACGTGTGGTTAGATGATACTAGGGATGAACTAGTGATTGTCTATGAGACTGTTAAGAAGTTGTGTATTGAATCTCATGTTTCTAAGTAATACAAAGTTTATACATTGTTATTCCGCTGTGCAATCTGTTCCTTTGTTTATGAACCTCATATTCGAATATGACTTAGCAAATAAAAGACTTAAAATGGATCAAACAAGCAAAGAAATTAATAAGTAAGCATTCGTATCCAGTTGGGTCAAGAGACCAGGAACGGGTCTTACACGAACAGTCGACGGGAAGGGTCAGCGTGCTGAGTCCAAGGACCAACATGATGATATGTGTACTGATGGATAGCCACAGACGTCCTGTGTGTGCAGACGGACACAGACGTCCTGTGTGTGCTGACGGACACCCACGGACGTTCTGTGTGTACTGAACAGACAGCCTACGTGGGCCAAAATCACCCGAACAGTCCACAGGAAGGGCCAACGTGCTGAGTCCAAGGACCAGCGTGCTGATATGTGTACTGATGGACAACCACGGACGTCCTGTGTGTGCTGACAGACACACACGGACACACACGGACAGCGACAGACAGCCACAGATGTCCTATGTGTGCAGACGGACAGCCACAGACAGCCACGGACGTCCTGTGTGCTGGCGGACACCCACGGACGTCCTGTGTGTACTGAACAGACAGCCGACGTGGGCCAAAATCACCCAAACAGTCCACGGGAAGGGCCAGCGTGTTGAGTCGAAGGACCAACGTGCTGATATGTGTACTGATGGACACGCATGGACGTCCTGTGTGTGCTGACAGACACACACGGACACACACGGACACAAACAGACAGCCACAGACGTCCTGTGTGTGCTGGCGGACACCCACAGACGTCCTGTGTGTACTGAACAGACAGCCCACGTGGGCCAAAATCACCTGAACAGTCCACAGGAAGGGTCAGCATGCTGAGTCCAAGGACCAACATGCAGATATGTGTACTGATGGACAGCCACAGACGTCCTGTGTGTGCTGACGGACACACACGGACAGCCACAGAAGTCTTGTGTGTGCTGACGGACACCCACGGACGTCCTGTGTGTGCTGACGGACACCCACAGACAGCCACAGACGTCCTGTGTGTGCTGACGGACTGTGTGTGCTGACAGACACCCACAGACGTCCTGTGTGTACTTAACAGACAGCCCACGTGGGCCAAAATCACCCAAATAGTCCACGGGAAGGGTCAGCGTGCTGAGTCCAAGGACTAACGTGTTGATATGTGTACTGATGGACAGCCACAGACGTCCTGTGTGTGCTGACGGTCACACACGGATGCACAAGGACAGCCAAGGACGTCTTGTGTGTGCTGACGGACACCCAAGGACGTCATGTGTGTGCTGACGGACACCCACGGACGTCCTGTGTGTACTGAACAGACAGCCAACGTGGGCCAAAATCACCCAAACAGTCCACCGGAAGGGCCAGCGTGCTGAGTCCAAGGACCAGCGTGCTGATATGTGCACTGATGGACAGACACAGACGTCCTGTGTATGCTGACGGACACACACAGACAAAAACAGACAGCCACGGACAGCCACGGACGTCCTGTGTTTACTGAACAGACTGCGCACGTGGGCCAAAATCACCCAACAGTCCACGGGAAGGGCCACGTGCTGAGTCCAAGGACCACGTGCTGATATGTGCACTGTGGACACAGACGTCCTGTGTATGCTGACGGACACACACGACACAAACGACAGCCACGGACAACCACGGACGTCCTGTGTTTACTGAACAGACTGCCCACGTGGGCCAAAATCACCCAACAGTCCACGGAGGGCCAGCGTGCTGAGTCCAAGGACCACTGTGCTGATATGTGTACTGACGGACAGCCATGGACGTCCTGTGTGTGCTGACGGACACACACGGACAGCCATGGACGTCCTGTGTATGCTGACGGACACATACGTACAGCCATGGATGTCTTGTGTGTGCTGACAGACACCCACGGACGTCCTGTGTGTACTGAACAGACAGCCCACGTGGGCCAAAATCACCCAAACAGTCCAACGGAAGGGCCAGCGTCTTGAGTCCAAGGACCAACATGCTGATATGTGTACTGATGGACAGCCACGGACGTCCTTTGTGTGCTGATGGACACAGACGGACACACACGGACACAAACAGACAGCCACGGACGTCCTGTGTGTGCTGGCGGACACCCACGGACGTCCTGTGTGTACTGGACAGACAGCCCACGTGGGCCAAAATCACCCAAACAGTCCACAGGAAGGGTAAGCGTGCTGATTCCAAGGACCAACATGCAGATATGTGTACTGATGGACAGCCACAGACGTCCTGTGTGTGCTGACGGACACACACGGACAGCCACAGAAGTCTTGTGTGTGCTGACGGACACCCACGGACGTCCTGTGTGTGCTGACGGACACCCACGGACAGCCACGGACGTCCTGTGTGTGCTGACGGACACACACGGACATCCTGTGTGTGCTGACGGTCACCCACAGACGTCCTGTGTGTACTTAACAGACAGCCCAGGTGGGCCAAAATCACCCAAACAGTCCACGGGAAGGGTCAGCGTGCTGAGTCCAAGGACTAACGTGCTGATATGTGTACTGATGGACAGCCACAGACGTCTTGTGTGTGCTGACGGACACACACGGACACACACTGTAACACCCCGATCCGGCGACTAGGCCGTGGTCGAAGCCTTACGTCGCTCGGTCCACTTCCTGGCCGAACCTCTTAATTTTTGCCCTTTATTTATAATATCGCCTAAAGGTGAGGGCTAACTTAAACCTTAGCTAAAGACTTCCCTAGTCATTAATAGCATAGATCCTTTCAACAGATACGCAGCGGATTATTCTCTAATTAACCATTGGTCTAAAACCAATCTAACACTTGTCTGGTCGAATCACCTTAGCCTTGGCCAGTTTACTCAACTACCAATTAGCTTAAAGGTCAATCCTAAACCCAAACCAAGCCATACGATTCTGAGGTTCCATTCCCCTAAACCATTCTATCTAGATCTACATAAGTAAATGCTAGATCATACCTTTGCCACATCTATGGAGCTTATTAGCTCATCGGTCCTCCATTGACTTGAATTGCTCTTGCTTAACAGCTGGACCACGATCACTCAATGATCTTACTTAATGTCCTTATCTTGACTCTTGCATCAAACAACTCCCCTAGGTACTTAGTCATTCAACCAACCATCCCCACAGACATAAGTAACCTTTGAGAAGTCTTCGAAAGGATAAGGATATGTATTTGGCCTATCTCAGCTCAAGCACAATCCGAAATCCTTTTGCCTTATAGGCAATAGTACCAAGTCCATCTTCTGGACTGATAAATCTCATGAGATCCTAAGTCAATCAACCAACCATCCTCACATGACTTGGAACTGATGAGTCATCATCTGGCCTGACCGGCCTTGGGACTTAACCCAGACAACATATATGACTTGGTCATACCAACCGATGCATTCATTAATCAGGTTAGTACCGACACCTTGAACCATCATTCAGAGGTCAGGTCGTCCATACTCAACTATGATCAGATCTTACACAGCCTTCCTTGAACAATCACACTTAGGCTCAGTATCTATGGTCTACGACACATAGTACTAGCCACACACTTCGTCATGACACTTAGCCAATCTCGAAGCTATCAACACCAAGGTTGATATCTAGAAGCATCAAATCAATACTCTTACTCCAGCAACGTGAATATCCATACTAGTGTTCGGCCATCAAACCATCGTCATGAAACATGATCCGACCACTAGACTTGATGAGCCATCGTCCACTTAGCATGTACTGATATAACCGGCCTTCCATTGCCATCATGTGGGTCTACGCCCTACATAAGGCATATGGCGCCTATCCTACTCACCAACCCAAAGTTGATTGTAAGATATCCCACTTAGCCTTTGCGGCTAGAACCATCCAACCATAGCTGGATCGTCCATAGTCTCGTCTAACCGTTTGGTTAAGATCTAGGTGCGATCGGCCAGTTATAAGTCCGGCCCAAAGGCTCACGGACCTTCTTACCTGATCCGACCCAAAGCCTGGATCCATACCACAGAGTAAGGCCCAAGACCAAAACGGATTGCCTTGCAACCAATCAGACCTTGCGACACAACACTCCGGTTAAACTAACCGTCTGTCCGTTCGACTATGCAGCCGCGGACTGTCCACTTGGTTCGGCCTAAGCCTTGAACCAATGGTACCGTTTGGAACTCACACCTTTGGGAACTAGTACCCTTTGGACACACGTGCCTCTTGGCAACTCATGACCCTTGGCAACTCGCACCCATTCAGATGTTCCAACCATTCGACCTAACCGTCCGTAGGGACTGTCTGGTCCGTGTGTGTGTCCGGCCTATGGCCAAAGGACCACGCCTTAACCTACACAAGTCATGAACCATTGTGACTGTTCAGGGTAGGGTTGCAGCCGTTCAGAACAGAACAGAACCGCCCCTATCCAATCGGATCACCTGAGGCCAGTCAGATCATGCGCGCGCCTAACTCGTCGGTTATGGACCGCGACCGCATTACTCAACCAGAACCACGGTTATAACCAATCCCAACACATCAAGAAGGCCACGCCAATGTACAGGAGGAGTAGAAGAAGAAATAGATGAAAAGAATAAGAAGAATAGGACACAATCCAAACGCCCATGGCTAGACCGGTTCAGACTGTCCGATGGTCTTAGCCGATGAGTCGGTGGTTACCCCACTGACCCTATCTGACTGAACCACGGGGTTGGAGTCCTTCTCCAGACCTTTCTCTATGCCTTGGGTATCCATAACCACACGGCCTCCTCTCTCCTAAACCGTCCTCCTTGCCGGAGATACTAAACCACCACAACCGAGCCTTTTCCGGCTTGGATCCTCGGTTCTCATTGGGGGATTCCTTTTGTTTAGGACGTGTGTCCTTTGTCTGAGACAGAATGAGACTGAATAATACTGAATGCCTTGATCTCTGGTCGTGCATCCTATATATAGGCAACCAAAGGTCATGTGTGAAGGGACACATCCCTTCGAAGCATCCTATTGGGACAGATTTCGGGCATCGATTACAATCAACGGTCCAGATCGTACCTGTTCGGAAATGGAAGGTTCCAGACCTTATAGGCACGTAAAATTCAAGTGCAGACTTGATACCCAAGCCCACAAGAGCCCAACGACTCATGGACCACATGGCCGGACCTCATGGCCCGCCACTGACCCAGACCCGGACCATCGGCCCGAAACCCAAACAGTCCGTCGAGCTGAGATGAGCTGACTCCCAGCTGCCTCAGCTGAGTGAGCTAATAGTCCAGCTGGTTGAGCTGACTTAACTTGGAACGAACTAGGCTGAGCTTGACCGAGCTATGTCTAGCTGATCGAGCTTCCCGTAAGCATCGCCCAGCTTATGTACAGCTTGTTCTAGCTGACTTCTTTCTCTTATAAGGTTAAGTTTCAGCATCCTGACGTCCTTAACCTTCTATCTTGGCCATGGAACGCTTGCCTTAAGGTCCTAAGACCGGTTGGTTCGTTTCCTCGAACCATGGCCGTCCCGACGGTCCTTATCCAGGATCGCGGATGTTACAAGTCTCCCCCACTTGAAATGGATTCGTCCTCGAATCCGGTGGTGATTATATCTTGTCCCAAGACAAAATATTCCAACCGACTAATTCTACTCTTGATCAGGGAATAGAACAAGCTTGTATCAGATCCACCAATTGACCACTTCGATGATCAAGTTCCTTTGACCATCGTTGTACAGGTCTCCCCCACTTAATAAGTATTTAACCACAAAAATCCTATCAAGTGGTCCTTTCTGGTTTTGCTGATGGCACCCTTACTTGTCTAATTCGACCACAGTCAAGAGTCCATCAAGCATCCATTCAAGTGATACTTGTAAATCCATCCAAAGACATTCTTTGTGTCACTGACCGAACTCTCCAGGTTGCGGTCCTTGTATCCAACAAGTCTGTGTCTTTCTTTTGAATATCGTCTTCTTTAGACTTTATTCTTGCGCTGATCGTAGTCCATGACAAGATCATAACCAGTCCCTAGGAACATGCTGCATACTCGAGCCTTAGTAGATTTGGCCAATCCCCACACCACTCGATGTACGAGTCAAGTCCTCACGAACTTGTTCCAATCTTTAGGCTGCTCGTCCTACAACGAGTCCTAACAGATTGTTATGGTTCTTTTGTCCTTCATGGACAATAAGGTTCATGACCTCAGCCACAACGTACTGGATCATCCCCTTAACCAGCCACAACTTTTTCAGGCTTGGCCACATTGCGATTTTAGTCCCTCCAGACTAAAAACCCCTCAAACTTGACTTCTGTCCTTTACTGAACTCTGTCATAATTCAATCCGGGTCCATTTATGGACGTGATCGTATTCCGGTCCTGGTCCACTCAGGGACTCGACCGTTTCACCCTGACCATAGGTCCATCTCCTAATAGGTCGTGGCCTGATCCTCATCCATTATTGGACTTGATCATTCTCAACCGTAGGTCAAACTCCGACTTGGTTGTACTACGACCATGGTCCTCTCTCGGACATGGTCACCTTTGGCTCTGCCATTGTAAGACCCAATCCCGGCCGCCTAGGCCGCGGTCGATGCCTCACGTCGCTCGGTCCACTTCCTGGCCGAACCTCTTAATTTTTGCCCTTTATTTATAATATCGCCTAAAGGCGAGGGCTAACTTAGATCTTAGCTATAGACTTCCCTAGTCATTAATAGCCTAGATCCTTTCAACAGATACGCAGCGGATTATTCTCTAATTAACCATTGGTCTAAAACCAATCTAACACTTGTCTGGTCGAAGCACCTTAGCCTTGGTCAGTTTACTCAACTACCAATTAGCTTAAAGGTCAATCCTAAACCCATACCAAGCCATACGATTCTGAGGTTCCATTCCCCTAAACCATTCTATCTAGATCTACATAAGTAAATGCTAGATCATACCTTTGCCACATCTATGGAGCTTATTAGCTCATCGGTCCTCCATTGACTCGAATCGCTCTTGCTTAACAGCTGGACCATGATCACCCAATGATCTTACTTGGGTCCTTATCTTGACTCTTGCATCAAACAGCTCCCCTAGGTACTTAGTCATTCAACCAACCATCCCCACAGACATAAGTAACCTCTGAGAAGTCTTCGAAAGGATAAGGATATGTATTTGGCCTATCTCGGCTCAAGCACAATCCGAAATCCTTTTGCCTTATAGGCAATAGTACCAAGTCCATCTTCTGGACTGACAAAGCTCATGATATCCTAAGTCAATCAACCAACCATCCTCACATGGCTTGGAACTGATGACTCATCATCTTGTCCGACCGGCCTTGGGACTTAACCCAGACAACAGATATGACTTGTTCATACCACCCGATGCATTCATTAATCAGGTTAGTACTGACACCTTAGACCATCATCCAGAGGTCAGGTCGTCCATACTCAACCAAAATCAGATCTTACATGGCCTTCCTTGAACAATCACACTTAGGCTCAGTATCTATGGTCTACGACACATAATACTATCCACACACTTCGTCATGACTCTTAGCCAATCTCGAAGCTATCAACACCAAGGTTGATATCTAGAAGCATCACATCAATACTCTTACTCCAGCAACGTGACTATCCATACTAGTGTTCGGCCATCGAACCATCGTCTTGAAACATGATCCGACCACTAGACTTGATAAGCCATCATCCACTTAGCATGTACGGATATAACCGGCCTTCCATTGCCATCATGTAGGTCTACTCCCTACATAAGAAATATGGCGCCTATCCTACTCACCAACCCAAAGTTGATTGTATGATATCCCATTTAGCCTTTGCGGCAAGAACCATCCAACCAAAGCCGGATCATCCATAGTCCCGTCTAACCGTCTGGTTAAGATCTAGGTGCGATCGACCAGTTATAAGTCCGGCCCAAAGGCTCACGGACCTTCTTACCTGATCCGACCCAAAGCCTGGATCCATACCACAGAGTAAGGCCCAAGACCAAACCGGATTGCCTTGCAACCAATCAGACCTTGCGACACAACACTCCGGTTAAACTAACCGTCCGTCCGTTCGACTATGCAGCCGCGGACTGTCCACTTGGTTCGGCCTAAGCCTTGAACCAATGGCACCGTTTGGAACTCACACCCTTTGGGAACTAGTACCCTTTGGACACTCGTGCCTCTTGACAACTCATGACCCTTGGCATCTCGCACCCGTTCAGATGCTCCAACCGTTCGACCTAACCGTCCGTATGGACTGTCTGGTCCGTGCGTGTGTCCGCCCTATGGCCAAAGGACCACGCCTTAACCTACACAAGTCATGAACCATTGTGACTGTTCAGGGAAGGGTTGCAACCGTTCAGAACAGAACAGAACCGCCCCTATCCAATCGGATCACCTGAGGCCGGTTTAGACCATGCGCGCGCCTAACTCGACGGTTATGGACCGCGACCGCATTACTCAATCAGAACCACAGTTATAACCAATCCCAACACATCAACAAGTCCACGCCAATGTACAGAAGGAGTAGAAGAAGAACTAGATGAAAAGAATAAGAAGAATGGGACACAATCCAAACGCCCATGGCTAGACCGGTTCGGACTGTCCGATGGTCTTAGCCAATGAGTCGGTGGTTACCCCACTGCCCTGTTGGATTGAACCACGGCTTTGGAGTCCTTCTCCAGACCTTTCTATATGCCTTGGGTATTCATAACCACACGGCCTCCTCTCTCCTAAACCGTTCTCCTTGCCGGAGATACTAAACCACCACGACCGGCCCTTTTCTGGCCGATCTCTTGGCCGGGACTCTCTCTCTCTCTCTACGTTTTTCTATGAGCATTTTACTCTGGAATTGGATAATGAAATCAACAGGAGAGCCCCCATATTTATAGAAAACGAGGGGGTAAGTCTTGCCCCACGAACAGGCACGACTTGCTAGCGAATGGGCACCATCGGCCAAGGGTTGTCCCCTTTCGGCCACTTGCATCCCTTCCCCCTTTCTGATTGGGTTTGGGGTCGGTCACAAGCCCAACCCACGCCCCCGGCCTCCTGGACTTAGCCCACGGCCTTGTCCATAGACCCAACAGCCCATGGCCTCATGGCCGGACCTCACAGCCCGCCACTGACCCGGACCCGGACCATCGGCCTAAAACCCGAACAGTCCGTCTAGCTGAGATGAGCTGACTCCCAGCTGCCTCAGCTGAGTGAGCTAGTAGTCCAGCTAGTGGAGCTGACTTAGTAGTGGCTGAGCTGGAGTGAACTAAACCTAGCTTCGTTGAGCTGGCCGAGCTACTCGTCTACTTCCTCCAGTTACCATCTTACTCGTCCTAGCTGTCTCTTAGCTCTTATAAAGTTAAGTCTAAGTTTCCTTATGTCCTTAACCTTCTTTCTTGACCATGGAACGCTTGCCTTGATGTCCTAAGACTGGCTGGTACGCTTCCTCGAACCATGGCTGTCCCGACAATCCTTTCAGGATTGGGGGCGTGACAAGTCTCCCCCACTTGTAATGGATTCGTCCTCGAATCCGGTGATGATTATACCTTGTCCCAAGACAAAATATTCCAACCGAACTTATTCTAGTCTTGATCAGAGAATAGAACAAGCTTGATTCAAAACCACCAAATGACCACTTTGATGTACCAGTCAAGTCCTCACGAACTTGTTCCAATCTTTAGGCTGCTCGTCCTACAACAGTCCTAACAGATTGTTATGGTTCTTTTGTCCTTCATGGACAATAAGGGTCATGACCTCAGCCACAACGTAGTGGATCATCCCCTTAACCGGCCACAACCTTTTCAGACTTGGCCACATTGCGATCTTAGTCCCTCCAGACTAAAAACGCCTCAGACTTGACTTTTGTCCTTCATTGGACTTTGTCATAATTCGATCCTGGTCCATTTACGGACGTGATCGTATTCCGGTCCTGGTCCACTCAGGGACTTGACCGTTTCACCCCGACCATAGGTCATCCTCCGAATAGGTCGTGGCTTGATCCTCATCCATTATTGGACTTGATCATTCTCAACCGTAGGTCAAACTCCGACTTGGTTGTAATGCGACCATGGTCCCCTCTTGGACATGGTCAACTTCGGCTCTTCCATCTCGGCCGGAGCCAAAGAAACGGACGCTAGGACAGCGGAACTGTCCCTGGTTCCAGTTCAATCATAAATGGATCGGACCTATCAGGGGGGACACCCTGTAGCGAACAGAACACATCTGGGAACTCGGACACCAACGAATCCTCAGAAAGGTCTTTCAGACAGACAGAACTGCCAGGCTCTGTACTTGTAATTGTAGCCAAAAAGGACTGACAACCCTGTTCCAACATCCGAATCGCTCGAACTGCT